>NC_091062.1:128415836-128721114 GCF_000393655.2 Nicotiana sylvestris | reverse complement strand
ATCGCCTGTTCTGGAAAAAAACTCAATGTCCGAATAGTGTCCAAACTCTGCCGAATTTTCGAGAAAATAAAAAGAGGGAAGAAAGGGAAAAAAGTTTTTTTGTTTTCAAAATAGATTGTTTTATTTACCAATGAAATGAAAAAAGAAAAAAGAGAGAAAAAGTTTTTGTTTTCAAAAAATAGTTTTATTTGCCAATGAAATAAAAAAAAAGAGACTCTTGTTTTCGAAAATAGTTTGTTTTATTTGCCCGAACTACGCCAGTTTGATTCTCACAGGGTGTGAGATACGTAGGCAACCGCCATCGGGTCTAACTTCCTTTTTGCAAAAATAGCCCAAAAGCCCAAAAATTTTACTTCGATTTGAAAATAATTAGGGTGATGCCATTCTTGTCAGAAATAGCCGAATGTCCCTAAAAAGGGCGCCGGAAGGCTGTTTTTGCAAGAACAACCACTTTTGTCACTTTCAAAGGTTTTGGCCGGTTAGCTGACACAGCCTTAAAATCTTCGTTTTTGAAGTGCTGAAAGGCCATGTTGGCAAGGCCGAATGTTTTATGGAAATTTTGGAATTGGTCATTTTTCTTAAGTCAAAACGAGTCATGGTTTTCTTTTAAATTAAAATCACCTTAATAAATGTGCAGGATGAGCACAAATCAAAATGAACCTTTCTTAGTCCGTGAAGAGATCCCTTTGGAGCTACATATGTGGTGGCATGATTTGGGGGACGACAGTAGAAAAATTGTGACAAAAGCACTGGCGGATCTTATTGGGCTTTTGAAGGTCAAGCCCAGAAAAGACGTGATTGAGGCCTTAATACCATTTTGGGACCCATCACATAATGTGTTCCACTTTGCGGATTTCGAGTTAACTCCTACGCTAGAAGAGATAGCAGGCTATGCCGGTTCCGAAGGGAATCTCAGAAGTCAATACCCGGTAGCACCAAGAATAGTGACCCCCCACAAATTTTTGGACTTGTGAAGCATTAGTCGGGATGTCCGAGACGGAAATTTGGCCAAAGGATTTTGTACCTTCTACTTTATGTACCGACAATACGGGAATCCACGTAACTTCGAAACACCAGATACTGGTCTTACTCATGCTGGGAATCAAGACAAGTGGGAAGCTCGGAGAGGATTAACTTTCATAGTGGCGTTCCTGGGTATTTTGGTTTTCCCGAGAAGAGATGGGAACATAGAGATGGGATTAGTAGGGATAGCTAACTTTATGGTGAAGAAGGCAAATGGGACTATAGTGCCATTGATCTTGGCAGAAATTTACCGAGCTCTTACTCGTTGTCGAGAAGGAGCAAACTTCTTTGAAGGGTGCAATATGTTGTTACAAATATGGATGGAGGAACACCTTTTGCCACCGTCCCGGATACTTGAATTGCGGTATGATTGGCCTCGAGTGCATTGAAAAACATGAAAAGCGAGTAGAGGGTTATGAGTTTTCAGATGGTACGGAAGCATGGCATGCTCATTTGAGATCTTTGACCGCAAATAAGATCAAGTGGACATTCGGATGGTTCTCGATCAACGAAGTAATCTATATGTCGGCTGAGGTGTGTTTTTTGCTGTTGATAGGACTGTGAAGTATCCAACCTTATGTTCCGCACAGAGTCTTGCGTCAGTTGGGCCGGTACCAGACCATCCCACACAATGAAGATTTGAGTCAGCAAGTCATTGAGTTAGATCCAAAAGTTGCCTTCCCAGAAGAAAAAGTGCGTCGGGTTTGGCATCAGTGCAGATTCTTAAGGCCTAACACGCGAATATGAGACCTATCCAGAGGCAAGGTGGAGCCCAGTTATATTGCTTAGTATGGTAAAAGATCCCGAGTTCAACATGAGCCTGATAGACCCGCAAAGAGACCTCATGTCTAGCAATTCACCGACGGAGCTCAGGTACAATGGGATTGGCTGACCAAAGAAAACGATTACAGGGCTACCATAAGCAAGTTGGAAAAGCAAGTTAGAGAACTTCAATTCGAGAATAGCTTGCAAGTGGCGACGGATGAAGGAGAAAAGAAAAAACTAGCCAAAGAAAATGAGGCCCTTCGAGCTCAATTCCAGAAATTAAAAGTAGCAGCAGAAAATCTAGTCCGAAGTGACAGAGATGAAAAACTCATAGCTAACCTGAGGCAGAAAGTAAATGACTACAGTTTTGATTTGAATAAAGCAGAAAGTGAATTAGCCAAGGCTCAAAAGCAATTGGCTAAAAACTCAGATGAACGAGTACGCTCGGTTAAGCAATTGAGAGAAAGGTATGACGATGAGGTCGCAGGGTTAAAGAGAAGGGTCATCGCCGCAGAAAACAAAATGATCAAACAAGCAAAAGACTTCAAAGTTGAAAGGGAACATTGTTTTGCAACAATCTCAAGAGCAAAATCATGTGGCTGAGAAAACTTTGGAAGCTAGGGCCCAGCAGATTGGGCGTTTGTTACAAGAAAAGGGCGCCATAAGAGAGAGAATTAGAAGCATTGCCGACTACATCGTTATGAAGTGCCACATCTATGAGGATATGACTCGCACTACATTCTTTGCAGCGGTGATGATCTTTGTTAAACAAATAATGAACGACATGGACCGACTTCAAAGGGATCTTGCACATAGGCCCGTGGCGAGACCGAATGATGCCCCGCGGGCACCAGGAGCTTTGATGTATTCGTGATTTTTCGTTTGAGTCTGTATTTCCTTTTTTGTCGGAGTCTGTAAGTCATGTTGAGTTTTTATTTTCTTTTTGTTTTTGAGTCTGTATTTCTTCGGAGTATGACAGTCTATTTTTGGAGTCTGTATTTCATCTTTGCATCGAAATCTGTTAGTCTTTTGGAATTTGTTAGTTTTGAGTTTGTAATGGAGGCATTTGTTGTTTTATTTTATGAAAACTGAAAATCCCAAAAAAATGTTTTATTTCACACTTATCTACAAGAACTACGCTTGGTCTGATTCATGCGGGGTCATGATACGTAGGCAATCTTCATAGGATTTGACCGTAACCAAATAAAAGAGAGTAAAGAGAAGAAAAGAGCGAAAAAACAAAAGAGAGAGAAAATAAGAAATAAGAGAGAGTAAAGACAAAGAGAGAACAGAGGCAGGAATGAAAGGAAAGGAAAAGAAAAGAAAAGGAAAGGGGGTGCTTGCAATTAAAATAAGGAAAAGGTCGGGATGACGCATGCAACCAATAAAATACACAATAGAGACGGTTAACTGTTTAGGTGCATTCATGCCCAATGTGCGGTTACCAATCTGTTAAAGCCTAATCTCTAACAAGGTTGTTTGTTTGATGTATTAAGTCCAGGCAGGTGGTTAGTTGACTGGTATTCTGGCAACTCACTCCTACAATACCCGATCGAAAGACAGGCTGAATATGGTCGACCAGGAACCGGAAACAAGTATTGTCGACCCATCGAAAGAGGTGGAAGAAATGGACGTTAATGCAATGAGGGAAGAAATGTATAAGCTAAAACAGCAGATGACTGAAATGTACCAAGCTTGGGCGAAAGGGCATCAACCACCGGTTTATCCCGCCAATCCTATTATATCCCACCATCAGCCCAACCTCCGAAGCCTCCCACTGTGAACTCATCTCCAGCCTTCCCCCTCTACCAACAATGCCATGGCACCACTTCCCATACTTCTCAAGCTCCACCACCCAAACAAGTCCCGTACCCTCCCCCCACCAATTACACCTGTTTTTGTGGCACCTCCACCTGCTACATTACACAGATATTCCAGTAAACCCTTGTTTCAAACTCATGACAACCAGTACTATCCCCCTAAACCCACCTTCAAAGTTCCAGAACCATATCCTTACACTCCTCATCTTGATATCCCGGCAGAGACCGAGAAATTGCCCAAAAATCCCGAGCATGAAGAGATGATCAGAAAGGTCAAAAGCTTAGAGCAATCGTTCCGAGATATGAAGGGGCTGGGAGGCCAAGTGAGTGTGGCCTATAAGGATTTATGTCTGTTCCTAGATGTTCAGTTGCCATCGGGGTTCAAAATGCCCAAGTTTGATCTGTACGATGGGCATGGCGACCCGGTAGCAGACTTAAGAGGATTCTGCAGCAAGATAAGAGGATCAGATGGAAGAGACGAATTGCTGATGGCATATTTGAGCCAAAGTTTGAGTGGGCCGGCGCTAGAATGGTACACCAGACAAGATCATAGCAGGTGGTACACATGGAACGATTTGGCCCAAGCCTTTGCCTGTCATTTTCAGTATAATCTTGAAATCATCCCAGACCGTCTGTCATTGACGAAGATTGAGAAGAAGCCCGGTGAGAGTTTCTGAGAATATGGGTTCCGTTGGAGAGAGCAAGCGGCGAGGGTTGACTCTCCGATGAAAGAAAGCGAGATGGTTGATTATTTCTTGCAGGCTTTGGAGCCCACTTATTTTGGTCACTTGGTGTCAGCGGTGGGCAAGTCCTTTAATGAAGTTGTGAAAATGGGAGGCATGGTTGAGGAGGGACTCAAGTTCAATAATATCATGAGTTACTTAGCAATCAAAGCAACCACCTAGGCCATTCAAAACGGTATTGGGGGTGTACTCGGAAAGAAGAAGAAAGAGGATGTTGCAACGATCGAGTCGGCAGCTTGGGGTGGATCCAGGAACCTTCCACCATTCTATAACCAGTCTCGACCCTATCCCCAAACATACCCCCATACTCCATATAGCCCACCACAACACTACTACCCATCGCCAGATCCCCATTTTTTTGTCTATCACGCACAAACCTATACCCAACCTCCCGCTCACGCGCAATGGCGTGCGCCAACTCCACATAGTCCTTATCAAGCTCCACAAAATACCCATCCACCCCCAAAAGCCTACAAAAACCCTCCTGGAACAGGTTTTCGACCCAATCAAGCCTTTAAGAATGAAAGGTTGTAGAAGCAGAAGACTTTCACTCCATAGGGAGAATTATATCAGCCTATCCACATACTGAGACAGTTGGGTATGTTGAATCCGATCGAGGCCAAAATGTCGAATCCCCTTCCCAGAAATCTTGATCGCTCGATGAGTTGTGAGTATTGTTCAAGGGCCCTGGGCCATGACACAGAGAAATGCTGGAAATAAAAAACAGATGTACAAAAGCTCATTGATACTCATCGGATCGAGGTTCAGGCCCTAGAAACACCAAATATCAACCAGAATCCGCTACCAGCTCACCATGAGACACATCTGATTGAGTTAATACACAAGGGAGGGGAGGCTAAAAACCCTCGTAGACGGTGATGATGATCCGCTCCAGTGAAAACAGTACCAAAAAAAAGATAATCAGCGGGAAATCAGTGGTCCAGTTAAAAGAGGTAGACGGCAAGCCGGCTGTGGTAGCCGAGAAAGGGTCGTCAAGTATTGTTGCAGTGAAACCAGAGAAAGCTAAAATGGTGGTACCAGGGGTTACAAGTAAACCTGTTGTGGTCATAAAGGGTGCTCGCACAAAGCCTGTTATCATAAAACCAGTAACTCAATTACCGATAGTCAACAGCAAGGCGGTCCCATGGAATTATGAACGAATGACAGTAACCTACCAGGGGAAAGAGGTTAAAGAAGAAGTGTGTGAGACTCATGGTTTGACTCGATCGGGGAGATGCTTTGCCCCCGAAGAGTTGAGAAAAGCTAAGACCTCAAAAGATAATCCAGTGTTGGTGAAGAAAGCAGTAACTGAGGAAGAAGCAGAAGAATTCCTGAGAAAGATGAAAGCGCAAGACTATTCCATTGTGGAACAGTTAAGGAAGACACCAGCTCAGATCTCGCTCTTGTCATTATTGATCCATTCAGACGAACACCGTCGTGCTTTGATGATGATCTTGAACGAGGCTCGCGTTCCTAACAAAATTTCAGTAAACCACTTGGAAAAGATAGCTAACAAGATATTTAAGGTAAATCGAGTCACCTTTTCCGATGATGAGTTGCCCGTGGAGGGTACCGAGCACAATAGAGCCCTCTATCTGACGTTGAAATGCGAAGACTCTGTGGTTACTCGGGTATTGGTTGATAACGGGTCTAGCACGAACATTTGTCCTCTCTCCACATTGAACAAGCTGAAAGTGGAGGATAAAAGGATTCATAAGAACAGTATTTGCGTTCGGGGATTCGACGGCGGGGGGAAGGATTCAGTCGGAGACATAGTGCTTGAGCTCACAATAGGGCCAGTTGAATTTACTATGGAATTCCAGGTGCTCGATGTGGCTGTTTCGTACAATCTGTTGTTGGAATGACCTTGGATCCATGCTGCCAAAGCAGTCCCATCTACTTTACATCAAGTGGTCAAGTTTGAATGGGATCGACAGGAAATTATTGTACACGGCGAAGATAATTTGTGTGTGCCCAACGGGGCCATTATTCCATTCATAGAGATTGACAATGACAAGGGACCATGGGTTTATCAGGTTTCCTGCACAGTATCGGTAGAGAAACTTCCGGAAGGAAAGTGCGTTCCAACTCCAAAGATGGTTGCGGCATCAGTTATGGTAGCTGTTGAAATGTTGAAAAATGGTTTCGTACCGGGCAAGGGTTTAGGTGCATCTCTACAAGGTATTGTGCGGCCAGTTTCTCTTCCAAAGAATCTGGACACTTTTGGTATTGGGTTCAAACCCACCGTTGCAGACGTGAGAAGAGCTAGGAAAATGAAAAAGAAAGCATGGGCATTGCCAAAGCCAGACCCGCATCTGTCTAGGTCATTCGTCAGGCCGGGTACCAGAAAGCAACTGTTGTCAAAGGTCCCTAGACCACTGATTGGAGCCGATGGAGACTTGGAGAAGTGGTTCGAAAGGTTATTCACTGAGGTTAATATGGTTCAGGCTGGGGAAAGGTCCAGCAAGGCAGATGTGCAATTTGTGGGACCACGTGCAAAAGTCAACAACTGGGAATCTACTCCTCTTCCTACCCGGAGGGAGTCTTGGTAGTGGGTTTTGATTTTATTTTAGTTGTTTGGGTTATTCCAGGGTCTGTAATTCAGATACTATATTCCATCCAGTTGGATGTGTTAAAACCCTGTTATCTTTATATTCAATAAAATGCAATTGTTCCTTTTCCTTCATTTTTTCTAATTTTATTTTGTTTTCTTCTTTTGTACAGTTCTTTTTATGCTGATATCAATGACATGACATGCGTGAGGAATCTTTGGCCCAGTTTTAAAAGCCAATCTAACTCTGAAATAATAATACAAGAAATTGAGTGTGATGACGAGTTGGAATTTGAGGATGATAAGGCCTATGAAGAAATTAGTAAGGAACTAAGTCACTTTGAGGAAAGGCCCAAACCTAATTTGAATGCCATAGAAGCAGTTAATCTAGGGAACCAAGAAAATGTCCGTGAAACTAAAATAAGTGTCTATTTGGAACCTCAACTCAGGGAAGAGATAATTAAAGCACTATTCGAATACAAAGGCGTTTTTGCATGGGCCTATGATGACATGCCAGGTCTAAGCATTGATTTGGTGGTTCACAAATTACCCACTGACCCGGCATTCCCCCCTGTCAAACAGAAGCTGAGAAAGTTCAAAATGGATATGAGTGTAAAGATCAAAGAGGAGGTCACCAAGCAGTTCGATGCGAAAGTTATTCGAGTCACGCGGTATCCCACCTGGTTAGCCAATGTTGTGCCTATGCCGAAGAAGGATGGCAAGACCAGGGTGTGCGTTGACTATCGGGATCTCAACAAAGTGAGTTCGAAGGATAATTTTCCCTTGCCAAACATCCATATATTGATTGACAATTGTGCCAAACATGAGATTGGTTCTATTGTGGATTGTTAAGCGGGTTATCATCAGATTTTAATGGACGAGGAAGATGTAGAAAAGACGGCCTGCATCACACCGTGGGGAATGTACTACTATTGGGTCATGCCATTCGGTTTGAAAAATTCTGGGGCAACCTACATGAGAGCAATGACAACAATATTCCATGATATGATATACCAGGAAATCGAGGTGTACGTGGATGATGTGATCGTGAAGTCTAGAAAGCAGTCTGACCATGTCAGGGATCTGAAGAAGTTCTTCTGAAGGCTTCGCAGGTACAATCTCAAGCTTAACCTTGCAAAGTGTGCTTTTGGGGTGCCATTTGGAAAGTATTTGGGGTTCGTAGTCAGCCTCCAGGGTATTGAATTGGACCCATCAAAAGTCAAGGCCATCCAGGAATTGCCACCTCCGAAGAACATGACCGAGGTGATGAGTTTGTTGGGGAGATTGAATTATATCAGCAGGTTCATCGCTCAACTCATGACAACTTGTGAGCCTATCTTCAAGCTGTTAAAGAAAGACGTTGCGGTCAAGTGGACAGATGAATGTCAGGAGGTGTTTGATAAGATAAAGGGGTATTTGTCAAATCCACTCGTGTTGGTCCCGCCAGAACCAGGGCGACCGTTGATTCTATATTTGACGGTATTGGACAATTCATTCCACTGTGTATTAGGTCAACATGATATCACTGGCAGGAAGGAGCAGGCCATATATTATCTCAGCAAGAAATTCACATCGTACGAGGTCAAGTACACTCAATTCGAGAGGACATGTTGCACCCTAACCTGGTTGGCGCAGAAGCTGAAACATTATTTGTCATCTTACACTACCTATCTCATATCTCGTTTGGATCCATTGAAGTATATATTTCAGAAGCCTATGCCCACAGGGAGGCTTGCAAAGTGGTAGATCCTACTCACGGGTTTGACATCGTCTACGTGACTCGAACTGCAATGAAAGCACAGGCCTTGGCGGACCACTTGGCCGAGAACCCGGTTGATGAAGATTACGAACCTTTGAAAACTTATTTCCCTGATGAAGAGGTGATGCACATTGATGAGTTGGAACAAGTCGAGAAGCCTGGATGGAAACTTTTCTTTGATGGAGCCGCAAACATGAAGGGCGTGGGGATAGGAGCAGTACTTATTTCTGAAATAGGGCAGCACTACCCTGTTACGGCTCAGCTTCGTTTTTACTATACCAATAGCATGGCTGAGTATGAGGCATATATTCTGGGTTTGAGGTTAGCTGTGGATATAGGTGTCCAGGAAGTCTTGGTCTTGGGTGACTCGGACCTCCTGGTGCACCAGATTCAGGGAGAATGGGAAACACGGGATTTGAAACTCATACCGTACAGACAACGTTTGCATGATCTGTGCCAGCGGTTTCAGTCGATAGAATTCAGGCATATCCCAAGGACCCATAATGAAGCCGCCAATGCTTTGGCCACTCTGGTGTCAATGTTACATCATCTAGATAAGGCTTATGTGGACCCTTTGCAGATTCAGGTCCGTGATCAGCATGCTTACTGTAATATGGTGGAAGAAGAACTGGATAGGGAGCCATGGTTCCATGATATCAAAGAATACATTAGGATGGGGTATATCCGGTACATGCCACTGGTGATCAGAAAAGAACAATTCGACGATTGGCAAGTGGATTTTTCTTTAGTGGAGGGGTATTATACAAAAGAACTCCAGATCTTGGATTGTTAAGGTGCATAGATGCCAGACAGGCCACAGTTATCATGACTAAGGTACACTCCAGAGTTTGTGGACCGCATATGAGTGGGTACGTTTTGGCAAAGAAGATTCTCCGAGCAGGTTACTACTGGCTCACTATGGAGCGGGATTGCATCAGTTTTGTGCGTAAATGCCATCAGTGCCAAGTACATGGAGATTTGATTCATTCTCCACCATCTGAATTACATACAATGTCTGCACCATGGCCTTTTGTTGCTTGGGGCATGGATGTCATTGGGCCAATCGAGCCGGCAGCATCGAACAGACATAGGTTTATCCTGGTAGCCATTGATTATTTCACTAAGTGGGTTGAAGCAAAAATGTTCAAATCTGTGACCAAGAAAGCAGTGGTTGACTTTGTGCATTCAAATATCATCTGTCGGTTTGGGATTCCGAAGTTAATCATCACGGACAATGGCGTTAATCTCAATAGTCATCTGATGACAGAGACATGTCAGCAGTTTAAGATTATACATCGCAATTCCACCCCATACCGCCCTAAGGCGAATGGAGCGGTCGAGGCAGCCAACAAGAATATAAAGAAGATACTTCGAAAAATGGTGGAGGGTTCTAGACAGTGGCATGAAAAGCTGTCGTTTGCATTGCTGGGTTATCGCACTACTATCCGTACTTCGGTAGGGGCCACTCCTTATTTGTTGGTGTATGGTACGGAGGCGGTGATACCCGCAGAAATCGAAATCCCATCCCTTCGGATTGTCGCTGAGGCAGATATTGATGACGTTGAATGGGTCAAAACCCGCTTGGAACAATTAAGTCTGATCGATGAAAAGAGATTGACGACAGTGAGTCATGGCCAATTGTACCAACAGAGAATGGCGAGGGCATATAACAAGAAGGTACGTCCACGGAAGTTTGAAGTGGGTCAGTTAGTGTTGAGACGTATCTTGCCTCATCAGGCTGAAGCAAAGGGAAAGTTCGCCCCAAACTAGCAGGGGCCATTTGTTGTAACTAGAGTGTTGTCCAATGGCGCGTTATATTTGACAGATGTGGAAGGGAAATGTGTAGAAATGGCTATCAATTCCGATGAAGTCAAAAGATATTATGTATGATTTCTTTCTTTAATTATACTTGTTTGTATTTGGCATATTTTGAAGATTGAAATGACGAAGGCGTTTTGTTCTGCTATCTAAACATGTTATCCCTTGTCACCCCTTTTGGGCCTTATTTATTTTCTTTTATACCCCTCTTTTGGGATGACACAATTCAAAAACGCAAGTGCGCAGGATAAGCAAGTGAAAGGAAAAAGAAAGAGTGAACGAGAAAGGAAAAAGAGAAGAAAAATGAAAAGAGAGAAGAAAGAGAAAGGAAACAAAAGAAAAGAGAAAAACAAAAAGGAAAAAAAAGAGAAAAAAAAGAGAAAAAGAAAATAAGAATAACAGAAGAAAAAGAGAGAAAGAAAAGAAAAAGAGAAAAGAAAAAACAACGAAGTAATTTCTGTGACATGAACTACGTTCGACCTGATTCCTTTTAAGGATACGTAGGCAGCCTAACGGTTCGGTCTCATCAAAATAAACATCCAAAAGCCCCCAAGCAAGAAACTGGGGCAGAAGTCGTGGTTGTTGTGAGAAATCTGATTCCGAAAGTTGTAACTTTAACCCATTTGAATTGTCCTGAGACTTTTATACCCTTTCTTTCTAACCCTGTCCAAAATCCCACATTACGGTCCAAAGAAAGACCTTCTGATCAGTCTTTGAGAAATGCCAAGTCAAGCAGGTAAAGGTAATTCATGTCAGGGATAGCACTCTAGTTCAAGCAGGAAAAAATAAAAATGAGAGAGTCTTATTGGTGAAAACCTTCACAGGCACCGTAAGGCGACGGGAGTTGAGAGAAAATGAAAATGAGAGATTCTTATTGGTGAAAACCCTCGCGGGCATCATGAGGCGACAAGGGCTGAGAGAAATCAAAGAATGAGAGAGTCTTATTGGTAAAACCCCTTACGGGCACCGTGAGGCGAAAGTAAGCTGAGAGATGAACGAATGAAAGAGGTCTGCTGGTGAAAACCTTTCAAGGCACCGCAGGATGAACAAGGTCAAGGTTTGGGTCAAGTAATCAGGTCATGGAAATTCTGAGGCAACGAAGTACGGCGACTGAAAGTTGATTGGTTGGACAGATTAGGCCGATTAATCTGAAATGCATGTCATGATCATCGGTACCAGCTGTTCCACTCAGATAAGTTTCTTTTTCTTTTTCACCTTTGTAGCAGTCATCTGGTTTTGGATTCTTCTTATCCTTAACCCGCAAAGTCATTGCATTTCATTTTCTTTTGGGTTTATTTGTCTAAGGTGTTTCAATGTCAGTCTTGTTCAAAGCAAGTGAAAAAGAAATTCAAAGCTCACTACCAACTTCCAAAATTGCAAAGCATAGCGTGGTCAGAGCGTACTAAGGATAACATGATATGAGAGGGGGTACAAGGAATCACTAGAAGTTTCATCGGTGGAATGGTTTGGTAATGTCATGGGAGATGCAAAGGTTCGGATAAAGGGGTCAGAGGTGTGAAACAACAGCGGGGGTATAGAACACTCGGCTCGTCAAAAGTCATGGGGTTTGAAAGTCAGTCAGAAAGTCAAAGCGGTTCAGGGCCAATTCGGAGAAGCCAATCAGAACAAACATTGCAGCAGGAAGATCTTCAGCAAGAATGCCATCAGCTAACCACCACTTTAAACTAACAAAATTTTCTTTGATTGAAACAGGGGCAGAAAATTCGTTGGATTTGGAGAAACTATTCATGGAGAAAGGCAGTCACCAAACAGGTTTGATTTTTTTATTTTCAGGACCCTCCTGGAAAATGGGACCTAGTTTAAATGTTCAGAAATAGTATAATCTAGCATAAATTCATCCCAGAGGAATATAAGTTGGCTTAGAAGTTTGCATGTTCGAGATAGAATTCAATTAGGAGTTTTTCAGGACCCTCCTGGATAATGGGACTTAGCTTTAAGATTTCGATTAGATAACAACATTTAGCGTAAAGTCTATTGTAGGGTAGTATAATTCATCCATAAAAGTTGTCACTCTTAAGATAAAATTGGACTTTTGATTTTCAGGACCCTCTTGGATAATGGGGAGTAGTTTAAAGATCCTCTTAGATAGCAAGATTTAGCAGAAGTCACACCTGTAGAAGATATAACTTAGATTTAAAATTGTCATTTAGTTAAGAGTTGTCAGGACCCCCCTGAATAATGGGATCTAGCTTTCAAATTCTTAGCAGTATTTGATAATATGATTCAGTTTAACACTCACATATGTGGCCAGTTACCAAACTGGGGCAGCAAATTTTCTCTATTTTGTCTATTTTTTGTTGAAATCAGGTACCCGCTTGGAGAATAGGGAGAAGCCTTTCAAGTTGAAATCAGGAGCCCGCCTGGAGAGCAGGGAATACATTCAAGCGTAGCAGTCAGAAGCCCGCCTGGAGAACAAGGGAGTACAATTTAAGTTTTAGCTTTCAAATTCTTTGTTTTGTCTATTTGAAGTCAGGAGCCCGCCTGGAGAGCAGGGAATACTTTCAAGCGCAACAGTTAGGAGCCCGCCTGGAGAACAAGGGAGTACAATTTAAATTTTAGCTTTCAAATTCTTTGTTTTGTCTATCTTGAAGTCAGGAGCCCGTCTGGAGAGCAGGGAATACATTTCAAGTTAGAAGTCAGGAGCCCGCCTAGAGAGCATGGAATACATTTCAAGTTAGAAGTCAGGAGCCCGCCTGGAGAGCAGGGAATACATTTCAAGTCCAGCAGTCAGGAGCCCGCCTGGAGACCAGGGAATACATTTCAAGTTGAAGTCAGGAGCCCGCCTGGAGAGCAGGGAATACATTCAAGCGTAGCAGTCAGGAGCCCGCCTGGAGAGCAGAGAACACATTTCAAGTTAGCAGTCAGGAGCCCGCCTAGAGAGCAGGGAATACTTTCAAGCGTAGCAGTCAGGAGCCCGCCTGGAGATCAAGGGAGTACAATTTAAATTTTAGCTTTCAAATTCTTTGCTTTGTTTATTTTGAAGTTAGGAGCACGCCTAAAGAGCAGGGAATGCATTTCAAGTCGGCAGTCAGGAGCCCGCCTAGATAGCATGGGAATACATTCATGTTTTGAAGTCAGGAGCCCGCATGGATAGCATGAGAATACATATCAAGTTCAGCAGTCAAGCCCCACCTGAAGAAGGGGAAAACATCTCAGTTTACGATACAAGGTGGCAACAAATGGATGTCTCCGGGAGAATGGAGGACAACAAGGCAACAAGAAACACAAGATCAAGTTTGAAGATCTAGATGGGACTTTTGTAATCCATAGACCATAGTCTAGTCTAGCTTCTTGTTTTATTTTGACATGGTGTAATAAGGGGATTCAGTAAGCAGTAGCAGCAGCAACAACAGTGGAAGCCCAGCTTCATGGTAGCCCCAGCTACCAAAACTTCTCGAACTACACTGACCTGATTCCTTTTTAGCCAAGGATATGTAGGAAACCTCAGAAGCAGGGTGCGGTCAACTCTTTCAAAGAATGCTTCCCACGGAGTATACAAACGGGCAAAAATCGCTCGCAACCGCTCTCTTTATCTTTGCACGAAAACTCTTCGTGTTTCCGGGCAAAGAAGGGCAACTGTGAGCACGTGATTTTTGCCCTAATGAATTACTCCCATAAATTCAAAACAAAACAATTTCTTTCAGTGTTTGCAATTTTGGGGATTTTTGTGGCATTTTCTGGTAATTGTTTGCATTTGTCTATGCATTTTTATTTTATTTAATTAATGAAAATTACAAAAAACGTATGTTGCATTTGCATTTAGGATTTAATTTTACATTTTAGGATTAATTGACAAATTAGTTATTTTATAAAAATAGGAAAAAATCACAAAAATAGTTTATTTTACACTTTTAATTTTAATTTTGAATTTTGGTGGTTTTTCCTTTAATTTGGTTTTTAATTATTTGTAGTAGCAATTATTAGGGTTAATTAATTTAATGTGGTAGGATAATTTGGTTTAGGATTTAATTTATGTTTTAGTTTTAATTTTGGAAAGAAGAAAAAAAAAATTTAAGAAAAATGAATTGGAAAAAGGAAGGAAGTAAAGAAGGTTTAAATTTGGGCTCAAACCCAGTCCAACCGTCCTAGCCCAAACGGAAGCCACCCAATACCCGGCCCAACCCACGCCTGACCCGGTCCGGATCCCCCCTTAAACGAAACGACGTTGTTTCAATCAGTGTCGATCTGAGCATCTACAACCGGCTGGGCTGGATGCGCCCACGGTGTCTGAAGTCCCTGCACGACCTGCTCAGGTGTGCGAGCGGCGGGAGTTTGATTGCCTCCCCCGTCCTGAGAAGTAGCTGCGATTGTAGTGACTGAAACCGCCTGAGCTAGGCCAGTGCAAACTGATAGAATCTGAGCCAAGGCCTCTTGAACACCCGGAATCACAATGGGCACAACTGGTGCCTGAGCTGGTGCTGCTGGAGCATCCACAATTGGGACCTGATCCTGAACTGGGGCGGCTGGTAGATCTACAGGTGCTGCCCTAGCTGTTGTGCGGGCCATACCTCTACCCCTACCGCGACCACGACCGCGTCTTAGGCCTCTAGTGGCCACAACTGGTGGTACTGGTGGTCATCCATCCTGACCGGTAGCGCGTGTCCTCACCATCTGTGAGAGAATAGAATAGTAGAAGCTTAGCACTCGGATCAACAAATTCACACGACAAGAATTTCATAAATGTGAAGCTTTTCCTAAAGGTTCTGCAGCCTCTCGAGGATAAATACAGATGTCTCTGTACCGATCCGCGAGACTCTACTAAACTTGCTCATGACTCGTGAGACCTATGTAACCTAGGCTCTGATACCAACTTGTCATGACCCCCAAACCTGGACCCGGTCGTGATGGCACCTCTCGTGAAGACAAGGCCAGACGACACATTTCCAATTCAATTTTAAGCAATTAAACAATAAGCATTTTGTCTTAAATATGATATAAATCCAGAAGTAAGCAATGACAATACAAAACAATTTGCGGAATACAACCCAACATAGCCCGATACTGGAGTGTCACTAGTCATGAGCAACTACCAAATTCGGATAAATACAAGAAAGGTCTACAAAGCTACTATAGAGTCACTAATCAGAGAAAGGAAATGAGATAAAGAGGAAGACGCACGGTACTATGGATGCCAAGCAGCTACCTCGTAAACTCTGAAATCTGCCGGGAGCTCTCAACCCTGGCTAGCAGGATCAGCAACACCTGAATCTACACATGGGGTGCAGGGAGTAAAGTGAGTACTCCAACTCAGTGAGTAATAATCATAAATAAAGACTGAAAGCAAGAAATTATGTAAGGCACATTATAGGCTTTACAGAAGCAGTAAAGGCCAATAAAAACAATGAAGCAGTAATAATGTGTAAAGTCATTTTAGTTCAGTTAAAACTTCATGAAATGCCTTTTTAACTATTAAGTAGGTAAGTGACAGACAAATAAGACAGATAAGCACATAAAGGATTGCCCCTCGGGCACAATGTCAACAATACCAGCCCTCGGGCTATATCTCACATTACAATGGCCACCCGCGCTCACTAGGGGTGTGCAGACTCCTGGAGGGACCCCTTTCGGTCCAAGCGCAATATCAAGCCATCTCGTGGCATGATCACTAGGCCCTCGGCCTCATATCAACAAGCCACCTCGTGGCGTACAAATCTCAGGCCCTCAGCCTCATAATCATGATCAGTGTTTCCTCACAACATAGGCCCTCGACCTTACTTAGTCAAAATCTCACAAGCCACTCGGGCAACAGTAAAACATGATGCTCAGTCCAAATTATCATTTAAAATATCATTTAATGTATTAAAATAGAGTAGACATGGTTGAGTTATGAAAACAATAGAATATAGTATGACTGAGTACAAGTATAAAGTCAAAATAGTGAGGAAATATAAATAAAAATCCCCTAAGGGTTCAAATAGTTGGCACGAGGCCCAAATATGGCATTCAGCCCAAAACATGATGATAGGAAATAGTTTTTAGTCAAATACGCAGTAAAACAATCACTCGGGATGGACTAAGTCACAATCCCCAACAGTGCACGACCTCACGCTTGTCATCTAGTGTGTGTGTCACCTCAATATAGCACAACGATGTGCAATCTGGGATTTCATACACTTAGAACATCATTTACAATTATTACTCACATCAATCCGGTCCAAACTCTAGCCCGCGACGCCTTTTTCCCTTGAATCGGCCTCCACTCGCATCGAATCTATCCAAAATCAGAATCACGACGTCAAAATATGCTAAGGGAACGAAGCCCAAGCGAAAATATTCAATTTATAGCATAAATCCCGAAATTGCCAAAACCCGACCCCCGGGACCACGTCTTGGAATTTGATAAAATTCACATCAATAGATTTCTCATCTCCCCAAGAGTTCATACATATCAAAAGTACCAAAATCCGACCATAAATGGTCCCTCAAATCCTCAAGTCTAGGTCTCCAATACCAAGCCCTAGTCTCCCCAATTTTAACCCTTAAATTCCATTAAATATAGCTCTAATCCATGAAATAATACCATAGGAACGGGTTTTAGGCCCAAAATCCTTACCTCAATAAAGTTCCCTTGAAATCCTTCTTCAAAATCATCCAAAAAGCTCCCAAGCCGACTTAGAAATGGTGGAATAGCTCAAAAATCGCGAAGGAAACAATTTATACTTTTTGGCCTAGGGATTTTTGCACTTACGGTCAATCCACCGCATATGCGGTACCGCTTTTGCGGTCCAAGCGCCGCTTCTGCAGCTTTTCACTTAAACGCTCACTTCCGCTTCTGCGATCCCCTTCCCGCACCTGCGCCATCGCATATGCGGCTCCTCAGCCGCTTCTGCGGCTCCTCAACCGCTTCTGCGGCTCCAGCCTTCCCAGTCCCTTTCCGCTTCTATACCCCTCTTCTTCGCATCTACGGTCCCCAATCCACAGGTGTAGAAACAACAGAAGCAGAAAATCTGCAGCTTCATTAAAATTCCAAACTCTCCGTCAACCATCCGAAATCACCCCGAGGCCCCCGGAACCTCAACCAAAAGCACAAACATGACCCATAACCTTATTCAAACTTATACCAATCTTCAAAACACCTCAAACAACATCGAATTAGCCAAAGCACATCGGATTCAAGCCTAAATTTTCAAAAATCTTCCGAATTTCGCTTTTGATCAAAAACCCAACCAAACCACGTCCGAATAACCTGAAATTTTGCACACACATCCCAAATGACACAACAGAACTACTGAAACTCTTGGAATTCCATTCCGACCCCTATATCAAAATCTCACCTATCAACCGGAAAACGCTAAAAACCCAATTTCGCCAATGCATGCCTAAATCTACACCGGACCTCCAAAATACATTCCGATCACGCTACTAACTCCAAAATCACCTCCCAAAGCTATTCGAACCATCGGAATTCACATCTGAGCCCTCTAACATATAAGTCAATATCCGGTTGACTTTTCCAACTTAAGCTTCCTCAAAAGAGACTAAGTGTCTCAAACCTTACCAAAACCTTTCCGAACCCGAGCCAACCAACCCGATCATATATAGAACCGATAGACAAAGCAATAAGAAGCAGAAATGGGGGAAAATGGAGCGGTAACTCATGAGACGACTGGTCGGGTCGTCACAAATTATTTTTTGCAATATGATAAGAAAAATCATATTTTGGAATATGAACAATAAAATCAAAGTTAGTACCGAAACACTTTTTATTTTTTATCTATATTATATTAGAATGAGTATGTTAGAAAAAATATTAAATTCAAACAAGCTAATAAATTCCAGATGACAATGTAATTAATTAGGTATTGAATATTATAATTGCAAAACTAAAAAATAAATAGAGAAATTAAATAAAACTCAGATTTTTTATCATAGTAAAAAGGGTAAAACTTATTCAAATTTGGGAGGAGAAATTTTATTTATATTATGATAAGAAAGGTCATAATATGGATAAGTCCACGTAACTCAAGTCTAATAGGTAAAATCAAAAACTTAAAATAAATTAGAGATAATATGAGGATATTTATAAATCATAAATTTAGAAAATAAAGTAAATTACAATACTTATATTATTAACAAATTTAAATAATTTGAAATTTTCGAGCAATATTTTCACGACAAAATAAATATTTAATTAATGATAAAAAAATAATATATTTATCTATATAATATTAAAGAATAGTAGTTGATAATGATATTAAATAAAGTTACAAGTTAATGAGCTACATAAAACGTAATAAGACTATATATTAGATGATAAAAATAGCAAAATTAAGGAAATTATTAAAAATTTACTATTAAAAATGAAAGGGTAAGACTATTTGAATTTGAGATTAGAAAGTTCTTAAATTATGATAAGAATGCTCAAACTATAGAGTATAGATATAATTTAACTTATTATGTAGTAATTTCAATATATAAAAATTAAACTTTCATATTAAATACAAACGGAAAGAAGTATTCAATTTATTTTAATTTTTGAAAATAATATAAAAATAATTATTAGTAGAAATTATTGACATAATAGATATAATCTGATTCTATCCACGCTTTAAATTTAGTTGATAAAATTAAATAAATAAATAATACTCATAAATATTATTGATAAATTTATTTAATTACTATATGATGTGTATCATTTAATTTTGTATAAATTTGTTATATTTTTGTACTCTACAATAAATAATAAAATAACAACTAATATTTCTTAAAATAATATGATATATTATATCATAATATTATAAGATTAATATTATGTCAAATTATCCAAGCATCGTGCAGGTACTAACACTAGTATGTATTAATTAGCTAATTTAATGATATATGTGAAGTGAAGGAAAATAATTTTTTTCCAAAATTTTTTACGCATTTAAATAGCTAGTAGCACCCTTTATACGGTTAAAACCGGGCCCACCTGATTTCGCTAATTGACCGAGACCAGGAGGATGAATCGAGGATAAGCCCCGAAGTACATCTGACTGTGACACAAGGATAAGGTACGGAGTTCGGATTCGAGGTACCTAGCAAGATCGAAACCGATAATGATCGAGGTTGAGCAGGACAGACATCGAGCAAGACTAAAGACATCATAGTAAAGGAAAGACGAGATATCCGTGACTGATCGAAGATCATGGTGGAAATATCGGAACAGATCAAATCAAGGGCGGTTGTTTTGTTAATCATGGGATTTACTTCCATAATTAGAATTGTACCATAGATAGGATTCATCTACTATATAAAGATGGTTTTAATCATTTGTAAGGGACGTGGTTCACAGATATCAAGCAATATAACACTTTCTCTTTCTTTTATATTCTGGTTCATCAGCTTATTATATTTTTAATTGTTCTTGCACCAATCAGTTTGAGGGTATTCAAGCTCGAGGGTTAAATTCCATTCAAACACTGGTTTGCTTTATCTTATTGTTAATTTCTATTACTAATATTCATATTCATCAATTGGTATTAGGTGAAATCATGTATCCTTAAAACCACATTATAAGTTTAATTGTTATTCAATTTTTTGAGTAAACAGTTTGGCTCCCACCGCGGGGCTAAGGATAATTGTAATTGCCTGATATTAATTCTAATACACATACTATTTTATGCTTGTTCTTGTGAGTGTTCTTTGATTTCAGGATCAACATGTCAAACTCGCAAGCAGTACCCACTCACGCCGACAACGGCCTCAGTTTCCATGGAGAAAACGATAATGTAGCCGCCCTAGGGATCGAAGTGCCTGATGTCGCCCAAACTCACACTACAAGTATAGGTAGTGAGGCGGTCGAAGAAATAATAAATCCCAACACGAGTCGAGGTTGAATCCTCGGGGAGTTAGAATTGGGATTAGGTATATATTTAGTGCAATTTTGTGATGTACCTCAAATTACAATTTCACATTCTTGTTTGTTGTTTTTACTTCTACTTTAGGCTATTGATTGCAAATACGAAACCAGGAGACAATATTTTTGATTTTGGTTGTTTTTCAAATGATAAAAGATCTAGGGCCGTGACTTCCACCTAGGCGGTTACCTAACGGGTTGCAAAATCTAGGGCAAGTTTGATTAGTCGGAGTTGTAATATAGCAATCACACGCAATTACCCACTATATACCTCTCGATAGTTTGAGTGATTTTGCCCAATTTGGCTTTCTCAAGTCCAAATGGGTATTGCACAAATTAAGTGATATATGCTCAAGTCGGGTCTTACTATCTCTAGATTTGACCCTTTAAATAGGGCTATCAATTTCTTGAGTTCACCAATTTCTTGTTAGCCAAGTTTTCCTAGACTTAGTCTCTCTTTCTCAAGTAGAGACCAAGTCAAAAAGGCATGAATCAATGTTTGCAACCATTAATTCTTGAATTCAAGCATGAACTTGGCTAAATATCACTAACTCAATCACAAACAAGCCCTAAATCAAACAACCATTAAATACCCACACTAGGGTTGAGCCACAACCCTAGCTAGAAATTTAGTTACTCGTGTAAAATGAAGAAATACAAGAAGAAATTAAGATAGAATGCATAATAATTGATTAGAGAAAGAAAATCTAATATTTAGAAGTTAATCTAGTACAAAATTACTCAAAACAGTAAAGAAAATGGCTCAAGTGCTCTCTCCAAAACTAAAACTTACCCTAAAATGACAAAAAGTTCTATTTATACTAAGCTGGAAATTCTGACAAAAATGCCCCTACGGAGGTTGTGCGGACTGCACATTTCTGAGTACAACCGCAATCTAGCTTTTGCGGCCGCACAATTCTAGTTCGGTCCGCAATCTTTGAATCTTGAGTTTTTGCTTTGCAGGACTTCTGCGGACCGCACAATTCTGAGTGCCGCCGCGCTCCTGATTATGCGGCCGCACAAAAATGATGCAGTCGACACTTCTTGACTTTGGACTTGAACCCAGCTCTCTGATTCTTCACTTCTGCGGACCGCATAATTGTGAGTGCAGCCGCACTTGACATCCTCTGGCCACACAATTTTGGTGCGGTCCGCATATCTGATAACTAGGTATTATGATGCATTTTACACTCCTTCTTACTTGAGTTTTGATTAAAAATGTGTACAAAATAGTCCCAAAGACTTACATGTTGTACTTGTTTGCAGGGTTTGGTCAACAAGGTGACAATTCATCAAAACCAGCTCAAAAAGGAGTAAAACATGCACAAGTACCAAGAATAAGTCCAAGCACAGTGCAACAGGTCCACTGCGGCCGCACTCCATTCTGTGCGGTCCGTAGAGAGGAAGTTCAAAGAAGTGCTCATTTCAAACATTCAAGCAATGCGGCCGCAAAGAATTTTATGCAGACCGCAATGGACTCACTGCATTCGCACTCGATATTGTGCGGTCCGCAAAGGAAGAGTTCAGAGAGTTCAAGATTTGGAGCTAATTGCCAATGCGGTCCGCGGTCCTTTTTATGCAGACCGCAACAGAACCCACCCCGGCCGCGGTGCATTTTGTGCGGCCTGCAGTGGCCAAGTTCAGAGAGCAGACTTTTAAACCAAGAAGCCTCATTGTGGCTGTCACACCTCCTTTTTCCGCCCCTCGCGGGGGTACAGGGGAGTTTTTTCCAATTAAAGGACAATCGAAACGGGATTTATTTATTTATTTCAGAGTCGCCACTTGGGAGATTTAGGGTGTCCCAAGTCACCAATTTTAATCCCGAATCGAGGAAAAGAATGACTCTGTATTACAGTCTGCGCACCAGAAATCCGGATAAGGAATTCTGTTAACCCGGGAGAAGGTGTTAGGCATTCCCGAGTTCCGTGGTTCTAGCACGGTCGCTCAACTGTCATATCTGGCTTAAATATCTGATTTTTATACAATTATGAGCTCATGTGCAAATTTTATCTTTTTACCGCTTTTATTATTGTTATTATTATTTTTACAAGAATGTGAACATTGTTTAAAACATGTCTTTGGATTACGTCACATGAAATGCTCCCGCAATCCGGAACACATTTTTATTCAATGTTTTGGGATTTGGATTTGGGTTGTATGAAATACGCACCCGAGTTTAAGAAGATAATATTATTAAATATGCGCCTAAAGCGACTAGCGTATCATTATTTTGGGTAGGGCCGAGAAATTTGCTAAACGACTCCTCCCGAATTCTAAGCAATTAAATATACATTTATTGAGGGCCCCGCAAACTATACATTTTATTAAGCGAGGCTCATCTCATTTTATTTTTAAAAGGACAGTCCTAAAATACCTACATTTTTCTATTGAAATTTGTCTCTACAAAATAAAAGAAAAAATATCTTAATTTATTTACATGCTTGAGTTGTTATAGATGAATTTTGAATATGATTCATAAAATCTGAAAATGATGCAAACATGACAGTCTGTTGCCACTGCAGGCCCAGGCCCAACGTGTATGACATAAAACTAGACCTGGGCCGTCTTATTCACATGTTATTACCTAGTTACATTATACTAGGCATGCTATCAGTTTGTCAAATTAAAAAAAAACATAGCAATCTAATTTTAATCCTAGACCATTTACATGCTGAAATTAACCAATAATATTTACTCTAAACAATATTTCTACCAAGTTCCTACTAGATGGCCTATTCGTTTGATTTTTGACTCGACGAAGTTACTACACCATTTATTTATTTAGGCAATATATGCAGATAGTTCAACTGTTAAGCTATCGTCGAATGTTCCACTATGTGTATTAAATAGCTACATGATTCTGATTTTTTGCAAGCTAAATAATTTGTACATACAAATAAAAATCAGAATATAATTAAAGCTAATTCAGAATTTCAACTCTTCATTTTTCGTATTCATGCTTCATATTCGGATTACAATAACCAGCTTTTCAGTTGTGTACCTGATATTGGAAGCAAAAGAAAATGAAGATGAGAATCAGCAGCAGTAATAACAGTACAACACAGCAACAACGACCCAGCAACAGTAACAACCCAGTAACAGACCGGTGGAGTAGTAATCCCAAAACAAATGCTTCCAACTTTTATGAAACAACAACAATTAATGCTAATTTCAAACAATGAAAGAAAGCAGAATATTTTTTTTTTGTTTTTTTTTTATTTGAAGGTTTGAATATTTTCGGAATTTTTTTTCTCTCTTAAATATTCAGCTCTTTTTTTCTGTTTGTGTTTTTCTGTTCTGTCTACCTGTTTTTTTTTTCTTCAGATTCGTTCCTCTCTATCTGTATTCTGTTGTCTTTTATCTGTGTGTGTATTTTTCTCTTCTGTCCTCTTAATCTGATTTCAAGACTTCTACTTATATAACACATCCCATAAATCTTTCAATCAATTAAAATCAATACTTTTTCTCTACCAAACCCATTATCTTCCCACTCATCCCCATTACATTAAATAAACATATCACACCACCCCATTATATTTTGTCCCTCATGCCTAACATAAATAAATACAAGATTCCCCCCACTAAATTTTGTCTTGTCCCCCCTTTATATTAAACAACTATATCACAACCCACCCCATTTCATTTTGTCCCCCATGCTTCACATAAAAAAATTACAAAATGTACAATTCCTAAACTACCCCTCCGACCTTACAGAAATTACCAAACTACCCCTGAATGTACTGCAAATTACCAAACTACCCATCAGCTATAACACATCAATTAATCAAACTTAACCAAAATATAGACAATATGATTAATTTCTAACAATATTCAAACAACAAATTTCATGAACATGATTTCTTCAACATTTCAACAACAAATCGCATGAACATGATTTCAACAACATTTCAACAACAAATCACATGAACACAAATTGAACAACAAAGAACAACTAAAATTTGATTGAACAATATTTTAGCAACAACCAATCCTATTTTCGGATTCAACAACAACAACAAACAAGTATATTTAGATTTCTAAATTCAATCATATTGAACTTAAAATTAATTCTAACAACATTACAACCAACAATTCCTATATTAAACTTTAAACAAGATTATGAGACAAATTCAAGAAACAATCATAAATGGTAAACAAGAAATCAAGCTATACAAATTTCGGATTCAAGATCAAACAAACAAAGTATGAACATGAATGAAATCTATATTAAACAACAAGCATGACGGATTCAAACGATTAAATCAATATATTTCCCTTAACACAACTAAATTCTTTTAGACAAATAACAAGATCGACGAAGAAATAATTATGAACTTAAGCTTGAACTTAACAATATTAACAATTTCTAAAAATACATAAACACATGAAACAAATTGAAGAAACAATTAATTAAACTTCAATTTGTATCTCACCAACATTAGACTAACATCTTTTACCTAAACGACAAAACAAACATGAAATAAACATGAAAAACCACTAATTAAATTTCCATTTGAAATCTGAAAATTAATTTAACAAAACATATGAACATGAACAAAACAAAAAATCAAATATCTAACCATAGACATGAACAAAACAAACATTCGCCGATTTTAGATTCGAAAAATATCCAAACGAAATACGGACAAAATAAAACTCAAAAACTACTAACCGGATCGAAATGAAATACGTACGGACTATTTCGACGAGCCTCGACCAAAGCTCGAACAAATGACGACAAAGACGAAGAGAAGATGAAGCAGCCCGCAGCTGGCCATGAAACGCGAGCAGCAGCAGAAGAAAATTGAAGCAGTAGCAGCGACAACCACGGCGGAGGAACAGCAGCTCGGAGGAGAAGAAACAGTAGCAGCAGTGGCGTGTTTGGACGATGAGGCAGCAGCTGAGCAACCAGTAGCCTTCTCCTTCATCGAAACGGAGCATCAGCTCGAGCTTGAAGCGGACGACGCAGAGGCAGCAACCGTGACGGGCACTCGTGGGGAGCTCGGTGTTGAAGATGATGATCGTGAAGACGCAGCAACGAGTTCTGTTGGGACGTAGCAGAAGCAGAAGAAACGAAACTAGAGCAGTAACTGCTCGTCGAGGAAGGAGATGAAGCAAGCAACCATTGGGTTTTCCTTCCATTTTGGCCGAGGTTTTTCCGGCGAAGCAGCGGTAAAGCAGACGTTTAGTAGCTTCATTAAGCAAGTATGCATCGCGCTCAGCAGGACTCAAAGTCCACAGAAGCACTGCACGCTGGAAATTACTTGACAGTTCGGCATCCAAGTCCTTTAGAAGATCCTCTCCATAAGCTGCAGCATAAGTTTCCCGGATTAACTTGCGCTGTGCTGCATTCCTATGTGCCAAAATCTGAATAATAAGTGCCTCATTTGTACCCCATCCAGAAAAAAGCTTTTTTTGAGTTGCTCAGCATCTTCATAAGGTTCTGGAACTGAAGTTGGAACTTTAAGACTCGCCATTTTCGTTGTCTTGTACTGTAGAGAATTGTGGATGTGTGGTTGAGTTGGTTGTTCTGAGTGGACGAAGAAGAAGGTAAGGGCAGCCATGGGAGGTTGAGGGGGAAGCCATGGATGAGCTTTGGAGAAACTTGGAGAAGAAGAAGCAAAGGGAAGGGGGGCGGACCATTTTTAGGTTTTTTAGGGTTTTTTCTTCTTTCTTTTTTTTTGTTTTGTGTTGTTTGTAAGATAATAGGGGTGTTGGGTTATGGACTGGGTCGACCCAGTTCGAAATGGACTGGGTCGTAGGGAAGATTGGGCCATTTTTTGGGCATGTGGCTTGAAATCGAAAAAGAGGCCCAATTCCAACTTTCTTTATATTATCGCTCTCTTTTCTTCTTTTATTTCTCTAAAACAAAATTATAAAAATACTTAACTTATTATTAAGAACTAAATTAAGTTATAAAAGTGCAAATTAACTCCCAATAACAATTAACGCACAATTAAGTAATAATTAAGCATAAAATTGTATATTTGGATATTAAATGCTAAAAATGCAAACGATGCCTATTTTTGTAATTTTATTTTTTTGTAAAACAAACTTAATTACTAACAATTGTAGAATTAAATACTACATGCAAAATGTGACATATTTTTTTATTTTTATTAATTTAACAAATAAACATGCACAGACAAACATACAAATAATTACACAAAAATACCACAAAATTGCACACCAAGGAAAATCATTTTATTTTTGAATTTTTGGGAGTAATTCTCATATAGGGCAAAAATCACGTGCTTACAGCTGCCCCTCTTTGCCCGAAGACACGAAGGGTTTTCGTGCAAAGATAAAGCGAGCGATTTTTGCCCATCCGAGTACTCCGTGTGAAGCATTTTTTTGAAAAAGATTTGACCGAACCTTTGCTTCAAAGGTTTCCTACATATCCTGGGCTAAACAGGAATCAGGTCAATGTAGTTCGGGAAGTTTTGGTAGCTGGGACTACCGTGGGACTGCAATGTTACTGTTGTTGCATGCTATTACCACTGCTTACCGATCTCCTTGTTACACCATGCTTAAAAGAAAACAAGAAGCTAGGCTAGAGTACAATTTGTTTTTGTTGCCTTGCTTCCTTGTCTGCTTGCATTTCTTCCGGTGCTTTTCTTCTTTTGACACATGTACTTGAGTTTGTACTGTGACCTCTTGTTGCAACCTTCTGTTTCCCGGTGCCGGGGAATTTTATTGTTTCCTGCTGGGGATTCCTATTGTAACCCTCTGTTTTATTGTCCTCTGACTTGATCTTGAAATGTATGCCTCTGTTATCTGGGCGGGCTCCCAACTTCAATACTTGAAAATTAAAGACTTGAAATGTATGCCTCTGTTATCTGGGCGGGCTCCCAACTTCAATGCTTGAAATGTAAAGACTGAATGTATGCCTCTGTTCTATGGGCGGGCTCCCAACTTCAACGCTTGAAATATAAAGACTGAAATGTATGCCTCTGTTATCTGGGCGGGCTCCCAACTTCAACGCTTGAAATATAAAGACTGAAATATATGCCTCTGTTATCTGGGCGGGCTCCCAACTTCAACGCTTGAAAAGTATGTCTCTGTTCTCCAGGCGGACTCCTGACATCAAACTTGAAAAGTATGTCTCTGTTCTCCAGGCGGACTCCTGATTGCTAAATTTGAAATTTGAATGTCTCTATTCTCCAGGCGGACTCCTGCTTTTTGAAATTTAAACTGTATGCCTCCATTCTTCAGGCGGACTCCTGACGTCAAACTTGAAAGGTATGTCTCTGTTCTCTAGGCGGACTCCTGATTGCTAAATTTAAAATTGAATGTCTCTATTCTCCGGGCGGACTCCTGATTTCAACAACACTTAGGAGGAAATGCCTCTCCTATGGGTAAAATAAACTTAGGAGGAAATGTCTCTCCTATGGGTAAGACTAAACTTAGGAGGAAATGCATCTCCTATGGGGTGAAACTAAAACAAACTTAGGAGGAAATGCATATCCTATGGGTGAAACTAAAACAAACTTAGGAGGAAATATATCTCCTATGGGTAAAACTAAACGTAGGAGGAAATGCGTCTCCTATGGGTAAAAACAAACTTAGGAGGAAATGCCTCTCCTATGGGTGAAACTAAACTTAAGAGGAAATGCCTCTCCTATGGGTGAAACTAAACTTAGGAGGAAATGTATCTCCTATGGGTGAAACTAAACTTAGGAGGAAATGCATCTCCTATGAGTCAAAGTAAACTTAAGAGGAAATGCGTCTCCTATGGGGGAACCATTTCCTTCTTCCTGAATTATTTACTTACCTGTGTTATCTTCCCTCGAAACTGCTGGGGATTATTTTGATGGGGATGACTTTTCCTTTTCTTCCTTACCCACTCTGGGTTGCCCGAAACTCTGTCGAGGATGCTTCTACATCTCGATGATCCGCTGTGGATAACACTGCTGATAATAATTCTGCTGAGTAAATATGTTATCTTACTCCTTCCAAAATTACTCCCTTTTAAGTAAGATGTTTCATTCTTCTGCAAACTGCTTCCCCCTTTTTTTTATATTCTTTTATTTATTCTTTTTATTTTGTTTTTTTATTTTTTTGTTTTTTTTTTGTTTTTTTTTTGCATAGCTTCTTCCTTCGAAGACTACCTCCCTTAAGACTCGTTTTGCCTTTCCCCGAAAGGAACCGCTGAGGATACCGATTTTCACCAAACTTGTGTTGGACTCCTCGAAACTGCTGGGGATAACACTGTTGGGGAATTATTTACTTACCTGTTGGGGGATAAAATGTTATCAGCTGGGGATAACACTGTCGAGGATAACACCGCTGGGGGATTTTGATTCCTTCAGAACTAGTGCTTCACTCTTCGAAAGGCTGTTGGGAATGATGCTGGCCTCTTGCTTTTTCTGAGCTCAAGTTTCATCCCTTTGCTGGGGAACAACTTTCTCCATTGAAACTTATCATGTTGGGGGCAACACTGGTTCTAAGACCACTTCCCTTGAGACTGGCGTTATCTTTATTCTTCCCCGAATGGGTACCTGACTTCCAGAAAATTTTCTAAATGAAAGGAAAATTTTCTGCCCCAGTTTGACAATATCCCTTGTGGCATGCATTTTTGTCATCAATGCCATTTCCTTTACCTGTTTCAAATCAAACAAAATTTGTTAGTTTTAAAACGCGGTGGTTGGTTGTGATACTCCTGCTGGGCTGGTTTTCCCTTTCTCGTTCCTTGCTCTTTGTTCCACAACTTGTTGGGGATGATATTATTTGCTGGGGATAATCCCTTTCTGTTGGGGATATCCCTCTTCTTTTATGGCATAGCTCGGAAACTGGCATTTCCCTGACCTTTTAGTCTAGTATGAATTTTCCCACACCATGTTCCTTTCTCTCCTTGTTTTGTCCACGGGCCTCGGCCTTGAGGTTTAATGACCTTTGATTTTGTCAAGGATATCCCTCTTGACACTCGTCAATCTTTTTGTCAGTTCACTTCTGCTGGGGATATCTTTGGACACTGGCTTCGCGCTTGTTCCTTGCTGACTATACCACTTGGATGTACTAGTCAGATCTCATCTTGCATAATTGGAAAGCTGATGGCATATTTTGAAGTCAATTCACACTTGTTCTGACCAAACAGACTCTATTGGGGATTTTTCTATGAAAGGAAAAAGATAAAAGGGAACAGAATAAAACGACAAAGGAAAGAAATGACTCTTTAACAAAAGAAACTATAAATAAACCTATCAAATGCAGATACGGACTCTAATGGTCATGACATGCATATATGGCCTATCCTCTGCCGTCAATCGTCTTTCAAGACCTTCCCTTGGCAATTCCCCATCTGATTCTCAATCTTATTCGACTTGTAGTGCCCGAAGGGTTTTCACTATCAAGCCTCTCTCATTTTGGTTTCTCTCTCAGCTTGCATCGCCTTATGGTGTCCGTAAAGATTTTCACCGATAAGACTCTCTCATTTGTATCACTTTCCAGCTGGGGATTTGGAGTGTTGCCGGTATGACTCTCTCTGCTGGAGATTAGAGTCCTTTCTGCTGTGGAACAGAATGTTATGTTCGCCGGTAAGACTCTCATTTGTCTGACTTGGCATATTTTGAAGACTGATCAGAAGGTCTTTCTTTGGACCGTAATGTGGGTTTTGGATAGGGCTAGAAAGAAAGGGTATTGAAGATTCAAAATGCATCGATTTTGGGTTATTAATTACAACCTTCGGAACTAGATTTATTTACAACAAACGCAACATTTGCCCCAGTTTCTTGCTTGGGGATATATTAATTGATTATTATTTTTTCATTTTTCAAAACTATGACCGAGCCGTGAAGCGCCTACGTATCCTCTTTGAGGAATCAGGTCAAACGTAGTTCCCAATTCCTCTGGGTTTTTTTATCATTTTTCTTTTCTTTTTTTTTCTTTTTTTCGTTGTTGTTTTGTTTTCTTTCTTTTTTTTTCGTTGCTACTGATTCCGAACGAGGGGTATGAAAGAAAATAAATAAAGCTCAAAAGGGGTAACGAAGGATAAAGTGTTTAGGTAGCAGAACAAAATGCCTTCGTCATTTCAGTCTTCAAAACATGCCAAGTGCGAACAACACAATTGAACATAGATTTATAGTCTCTTCCGATGGTGTTGGACTTTGACAATTATGTTAAACATTTTATTTTTCCTTTGTCATTTCTAAAGCACAGTTGGGCGACACTCTCATTATCATGAAAGACCCTCATGCCAATTTGGCGAATCTTGCTTTTAACGGTTTTCTTTGTGTTTAACTTGCCCCAGTTCCACATGACTCGGGCTTCAAATAATCCCAAACCGTTCTTATTTCCTTTAAATGCTTTGATCACCTTCCCAGAGTCTTATGATTAACTTTAAAGAGTAGGCCCAAAGTGTGTGCGCATGTCATGTCACGAGAATCGGCGCTGAACAAAATGATAAAAGGACTAAACAAAAAGATGACTGGAAACAATAAAAGACCGGCTTTTGTATTAGACTACCGGCGAAATGGTTTGAATAATAAAACAAACAAAACAACCAGAATAAAATCCTAACACAGCCTCGACAAAACTTAAACAAACTGATATGACAAACTGGAAAGATAAGAAGGTTTGACACAAGACAATATTCGGATTACAACCCTAAGAATAATCCGGACAACAGAAATGTCAACAAAATAAGCCACCACAAGCTTCTCTCTTGCTAACCAAGGAACGGAGCGTCCTCCCACTTTATGAAAATTGGCATCTTAGCCAATCAGCGTTCGCATCAATACTGCCAAGACCATTATTAGCTTTAATATCATCAACCTCCGTCAATAAGTCCCCAATAGGATTCGAGTGCTTCTGTTATCAGGCCCGATCCCCGCAGAGTGTGTATCATGAGATGCAAGTAAAGGATTCTGGGTGTCATTGTCCGGCTTACCACAAATCAACCACCTTAACTTTCTTTGCAAAACAAACAGATTAGAATGGACTCAGTCAGTCCTCATTATTAACAACATTTTTTTTCTTTTTTTTTTTTTGATTTTTTTTTTATTTTTCCTTTTTTTCATTTCATTTTTTTTCTTTTTCTTTTTCATTCTCCTTTTTTTTCTTTCTTATTCTCTTTCTTTTTTGCTCTTTTTTTTGTGTGGTCGAATCTTATGGAGATTGCCTACGTATCATGACCCCGCATGAATCAGACTTTGCGTAGTTCGGACCAATAAAAGATAAACAATACTAAACATTTTTTTTTCAATTTTCATATTAAAATAAACTGGGTTTCAAAGGGTTGAAGATGACCTACAAACTCGAAAATCAAACAACCCACATATTCTAATCAAAAGTTTTGCAAACTCCAAAAACAAACGGCCAGCTTCCTTTCTCCGTTTGACAAATGCAACCAAACGGCTATTTTTGCAAATGTGGCCCCTTCCAAATCTCACATTAATTTTGAGGCCGGAGAGGATTATTTTGACACTTTACAAACTTGTTCGTTCTTTTACGAAAATAGCCTTTCGACAAATGAAAGATATTCTAAGGCTATTTCGGTAAGAACGGTTTAAGACGCGGCCGAAGCTGGCTCGGCTTATTTTGACCAAAAATCCAAACGGTATTCACCTGACCGTTGACTCTTTGTTTTTTTTGTTTTTTTCAAATTACAATGAAAACCGGGTGTTGCAAACACGGCCTTCAGCGCCTTGGGGGCGAAGATTTTTTAAGGCTGTGTGGGTCAACTGGACCAAAACAAATCCTAAATATGACCCAAAAGGTGGCTGTTTATGCAAAGTCAGCCTTCCGGCGTTCCTTTCGGGAACATTCGGCTATGTCTTGATAAAACAGCATCACCTGACTTCTTTATGACAAAATTAAATTTTGACATATTTTTTTTGGCTATATTTTTTAGCAAAAGGGGAGGTTGGACACCGCCCGACTTATTTATGACAAAATTAAAATTTTGACACGTTTTTTATTTATTTATTGGTTTTTGGCTATTTTAGCAAAAAGGGGTTGGACCCGATGAGGGTTGCCTACGTATCTCACATCCGGTGAGAATCAAACCCGCGTAGTTCGGGCAGATTGGATATGGGTGAGAATAAAAATAAAAAAAATAACTAATTTAGAGAAAACATATCTTTTTTTTCTTTTGCTTTTTCTTAAAAGGTGATGAAACATGTAAAATCTTTTGGATTTTCTTTTTCCCCTTTTTTTTTTATTTTTGATTTTACAAAAATGATAAAAAAAGTGCAAAGATTTTTTTTTTTTTGAATTTTTCATTTTTTTAAAAAAAAAATGTTTTTTTAAATAAAAATATAACAAAACATAACCGGACCCTATTTGCTTTATCTTCGCACTTCACCCTCTCTTTTTCCTTTTTTCCTTTTCATTCACTCTCAATTATCATTGGTCCGCCAAATGACCCTTTTACCCTTGAAGGAATGCAACATGTAGCACATAAGATGCATCAAGATGGTCTTTTTCATTTCAGGTTGCTAGCCCTAGACAGACCCAACTCCTGTGTTGAGTCCCCTAAGTCAAATGTAACATGATGCAAATAATCGTTCCTACTAGGGATCCGGCATGAAGTCATGTTATTTTATGTTAAAAACCTGAGTCGGTGTTCTAGACTGTGTACCCGAGCGGACAACTCGAGTCGAGGAGGGGGCAACTTACCGGGAACCAAAAGGCCATCCGGCTTCGTAACTTGTCCGACCTCTTTCTTATTTCAGGGTATAACACTAACAGAATAGGGAGTCTCAACCAGTAAGCACATCCCCGGAGGTGAAGAGAGAAGGGTTCGGCACAGTTTATATATACAGTCAAATAATATCAAAGCGGTAAAAGCAGCATTTAGCACATTAGGCTCAAACATGTAAAAATCAGATAAAGCCAAATATAACAATTTATCTAAGCTCGAATTTCTAACCCTGAACCAGTGGTTCTGGGTTCCATATCCCCAGCAGAGTCGCCAGAGCTGTCACACCTCCTTTTTCCGCCCCTCGCGGGGGTACAGGGGAGTTTTTTCCAATTAAAGGACAATCGAAACGGGATTTATTTATTTATTTCAGAGTCGCCACTTGGGAGATTTAGGGTGTCCCAAGTCACCAATTTTAATCCCGAATCGAGGAAAAGAATGACTCTGTATTACAGTCTGCGCACCAGAAATCCGGATAAGGAATTCTGTTAACCCGGGAGAAGGTGTTAGGCATTCCCGAGTTCCGTGGTTCTAGCACGGTCGCTCAACTGTCATATTTGGCTTAAATATCTGATTTTTATACAATTATGAGCTCATGTGCAAATTTTATCTTTTTACCTCTTTTATTATTGTTATTATTATTTTTACAAGAATGTGAACATTGTTTAAAACATGTCTTTGGATTACGTCACATGAAATGCTCCCGTAATCCGGAACACATTTTTATTCAATGTTTTGGGATTTGGATTTGGGTTGTATGAAATACGCACCCGAGTTTAAGAAGATAATATTATTAAATACGCGCCTAAAGCGACTAGCGTATCATTATTTTGGGTAGGGCCGAGAAATTTGCTAAACGACTCCTCCCGAATTCTAAGCAATTAAATATACATTTATTGAGGGCCCCGCAAACTATACATTTTATTAAGCGAGGCTCATATCATTTTATTTTTAAAAGGACAGTCCTAAAATACCTACATTTTTCTATTGAAATTTGTCTCTACAAAATAAAAGAAAAAATATCTTAATTTATTTACATGCTTGAGTTGTTATAGATGAATTTTGAATATGATTCATAAAATCTGAAAATGATGCAAACATGACAGTCCGTTGCCACTGCAGGCCCAGGCTCAACGTGTATGACATAAAACAAGACCTGGGCCGTCTTATTCACATGTTATTACCTAGTTACATTATACTAGGCATGCTATCAGTTTGTCAAATTAAAAAAAAAACTTAGCAATCTAATTTTAATCCTAGACCATTTACATGCTGAAATTAACCAATATTATTTAACTAAACAATATTTCTACCAAGTTCCTACTAGATGGCCTATTCGTTTGATTTTTGACTCGACGAAGTTACTACACCATTTATTTATTTAGGCAATATATGCAGATAGTTCAACTGTTAAGCTATCGTCGAATGTTCCACTATGTGTATTAAATAGCTACATGATTCTGATTTTTTGCAAGCTAAATAATTTGTACATACAAATAAAAATCAGAATATAATTAAAGCTAATTCAGAATTTCAACTCTTCATTTTTCGTATTCATGCTTCATATTCGGATTACAATAACCAGCTTTTCAGTTGTGTACCTGATATTGGAAGCAAAAGAAAATGAAGATGAGAATCAGCAGCAGTAATAACAGTACAACACAGCAACAACGACCCAGCAACAGTAACAACCCAGTAACAGACCGGTGGAGTAGTAATCCCAAAACAAATGCTTCCAACTTTTATGAAACAACAACAATTAATGCTAATTTCAAACAATGAAAGAAAGCCGAATATTTTTTTTTTGTTTTTTTTTTATTTGAAGGTTTGAATATTTTCGGAATTTTTTTTCTCTCTTAAATATTCAGCTCTTTTTTTCTGTTTGTGTTTTTCTGTTCTGTCTACCTGTTTTTTTTTTCTTCAGATTCGTTCCTCTCTATCTGTATTCTGTTGTCTTTTATCTGTGTGTGTATTTTTCTCTTCTGTCCTCTTAATCTGATTTCAAGACTTCTACTTATATAACACATCCCATAAATCTTTCAATCAATTAAAATCAATACTTTTTCTCTACCAAACCCATTATCTTCCCACTCATCCCCATTACATTAAATAAACATATCACACCACCCCATTATATTTTGTCCCCCATGCCTAACATAAATAAATACAAGATTCCCCCACTAAATTTTGTCTTGTCCCCCCTTTATATTAAACAACTATATCACAACCCACCCCATTTCATTTTGTCCCCCATGCTTCACATAAAAAATTACAAAATGTACAATTCCTAAACTACCCCTCCGACCTTACTGAAATTACCAAACTACCCCTGAACGTACTGCAAATTACCAAACTACCCATCAGCTATAACACATCAATTAATCAAACTTAACCAAAATATAGACAATATGATTAATTTCTAACAATGTTCAAACAACAAATTTCATGAACATGATTTCTTCAACATTTCAACAACAAATCACATGAACATGATTTCAACAACATTTCAACAACAAATCACATGAACACAAATTGAACAACAAAGAACAACTAAAATTTGATTGAACAATATTTTAGCAACAAACAATCCTATTTTCGGATTCAACAACAACAACAAACAAGTATATTTAGATTTCTAAATTCAATAATATTGAACTTAAAATCAACTCTAACAACATTACAACAAACAATTCCTATATTAAACTTTAAACAAGATTATGAGACAAATTCAAGAAATAATCATAAATGGTAAACAAGAAATCAAGCTATACAAATTTCGGATTCAAGAACAAACAAACAAAGTATGAACATGAATGAAATCTATTTTAAACAACAAACATGATGGATTCAAACGATTAAATCAATATATTTCCCTTAACACAACTAAATTGTTTTAAACAAATAACAAGATCGATGAAGAAACAACTATGAACTTAAGCTTGAACTTAACAATATTAACAATTTCTAAAAATACATAAACACATGAAACAAATTGAAGAAACAATTAATTAAACTTCAATTTGTATCTCACCAACATTAGACTAACATCTTTTACCTAAACGACAAAACAAACATGAAATAAACATGAAAAACCACTAATTAAATTTCCATTTGAAATCTAAAAATTAATTTAACAAAACATATGAACGTGAACAAAACAAAAAATCAAATATCTAACCATAGACATGAACAAAACAAACATTCGCCGATTTTAGATTCGAAAAATATCCAAACGAAATACGGACAAAATAAAACTCAAAAACTACTAACCGGATCGAAACGAAATACGTACGGACTATTTCGACGAGCCTCGACCAAAGCTCGAACAAATGACGACGAAGACGAAGAGAAGATGAAGCAGCCTGCAGCTGGCCATGAAACGCGAGCAGCAGCAGAAGAAAATTGAAGCAGTAGCAGCGACAACCACGGCGGAGGAACAGCAGCTCGGAGGAGAAGAAACAGTAGCAGCAGTGGCGTGTTTGGACGATGAGGCAGCAGCTGAGCAACCAGTAGCCTTCTCCTTCATCGAAACGGAGCATCAGCTCGAGCTTGAAGCGGATGACGCAGAGGCAGCAACCGTGACGGGCAGTCGTGGGGAGCTCGGTGTTGAAGATGATGATCGTGAAGACGCAGCAACGAGTTCTGTTGGGACGTAGCAGAATCAGAAGAAACGAAACTAGAGCAGTAGCTGCTCGTCGAGGAAGGAGATGAAGCAAGCAACCATTGGGTTTTCCTTCCATTTTGGCCGAGGTTTTACCGGTGAAGCAGCGGTGAAGCAGACGTTTAGTAGCTTCATTAAGCAAGTATGCATCGCGCTCAGCAGGACTCAAAGTCCACAGAAGCACTGCACGCTGGAAATTACTTGACAGTTCAGCATCCAAGTCCTTGAGAAGATCCTCTCCATAAGCTGCAGCATAAGTTTCCCGGATTAACTTGCGTTGTGCTGCATTCCTATGTGCCAAAATCTGAATAATAAGTGCCTCATTTGTACCCCATCCAGCAAAAAGCTTTTTTTGAGTTGCTCAGCATCTTCATAAGGTTCTGGAACTGAAGTTGGAACTTTAAGACTCGCCATTTTCGTTGTCTTGTACTGTAGAGAATTGTGGATGTGTGGTTGAGTTGGTTGTTCTGAGTGGACGAAGAAGAAGGTAAGGGCAGCCATGGGAGGTTGAGGGGGAAGCCATGGATGAGCTTTGGAGAAACTTGGAGAAGAAGAAGCAAAGGGAAGGGGGGCGGACCATTTTTAGGTTTTTTAGGGTTTTTTCTTCTTTCTTTTTTTTTGTTTTGTGTTGTTTGTAAGATAATAGGGGTGTTGGGTTATGGACTGGGTCGACCCAATTCGAAATGGACTGGGTCGTAGGGAAGATTGGCCATTTTTTGGGCCTGTGGCTTGAAATCGAAGAAGAGGCCCAATTCCAACTTTCTTTATATTATCGCTCTCTTTTCTTCTTGTATTTCTCTAAAACAAAATTATAAAAATACTTAACGTATTATTAAGAACTAAATTAAGTTATAAAAGCGCAAATTAACTCCCAATAACAATTAACGCACAATTAAGTAATAATTAAGCATAAAATTGTATATTTGGATATTAAATGCTAAAAATGCAAACGATGCCTATTTTTGTAATTTTATTTTTTTGTAAAACAAACTTAATTACTAAAAATTGTAGAATTAAATCCTACATGCAAAATGTGACATATTTTTTTATTTTTATTAATTTAACAAATAAACATGCACAGACAAACATACAAATAATTACACAAAAATACCACAAAATTGCACACCAAGGAAAATCATTTTATTTTTGCATTTTTGGGAGTAATTCTCATATATGGAAAAAATCACGTGCTTACAGTGGCCACACTCGATTTTGTGTGGTCCGCACTACCCCCGCAGGGGTATTTTTGTCCAGAAAATTTGGCCTAGTACAAAAAGTTTCTTTTCCCCTTTTTAGGTCATCAGTTGTATTTTAACGTTGGGATGAGCTCATGAACAGTGTTCCTTTATAATTTTAGAGTAATTTTATCACTGAATCTTCAAGTTTTAGCTTGTAATTAAATATTATGGGTTTTTCTTCATCTATTTCTTTGTTTTCTTCTATTATCATGAGTAGCTAGACCCATTAGCTAGGGTTGTGGGTCAACCCTAGTGTGGGTATTAGATGGGTCTTGTGTTTTAAGGCTTGAATGTCTATGGGTGTTTGATATTTGGACTAATTTATGGTTTCAATGTTGAATTAGTGGTTGCAAACACTAATTTGTGCCTATTTGACTTGGGTTCTTCTTGAGAAAGAGAACTTAAGTCTAGGAAAATTAGTCCAACAATGAATTGGAGCGTATTCAAGAGATTGATAGCCCCAATTAAAGGGTTAAACCTAGAGATAGTAATACCCGACTTGAACCTACATTGCTTGCACAATTTATCATACCCAATTGGTCTTGAGAAAGTCAATTAGGGCAAAATCACTCAAACTACCGAGAGGTATAGAGTGAGAAGTTCAGTGCATTGGTTATATCATAATCCCCAACATGACAACCTAGCCTTAGACTCGAGAACCCGTCAAGTATCCACCTAGGATAAAGTCACTTCCCTAGTGCCTTTCAATTATTTAGACAACCCTTCAAGTATCTTACTATTAGCTTAACTTAGCTTAATTTAGCACCTTAGTAGTATAAATTTAGAAGTAATATCAAAACCAACTATGATTAGAAGTGCAATTAAGAGCAATTACGTATCTCCATTTTAGATATAAACTCAATTCCATTTCTAGCTCCCTGTGGAAATCGATCCTGACCTTCTTGGGTAAAAGCTGCTTCAACCACTCTTGCTACTTTGTAGTGGTGCAGGGTCGGCCCCGATCACTTTTTGGCATTGTTGTCACGGAGCTAATGGTTTTGGTTATCTATCTAAATAGTTTTGTGTATTGTTCTTCTGTCCTTCTGTGTTACTTTTTTGTGTGTGTCACAATTTCAGGTACAATATGACGGCAAACCACCCACCTCTTGGAGATCTTCCGCCGGGGGAGGATGTAGATGACAATGTTGATGATGAGGTTCCTATTGTACCTCAAGGACAAAAGAAAGGCCGTCAGGCCAATGATAATATTCCAAACCCTCCCCCGCCACCTCCAAGAGTGGCTCCTCGAGTGCTACCCAACCAAGGATATGCAAGTGAAACTGTCCAACCCTGAATCCAGGCGGGCAATTTTCAAATTACCAATGTGATGCTGACATTGCTGGAGCAGTGTGGGTATTTCACGGGCGCTGCCAATCAGAATGCTTACAAACATCTCAAGGGTTTTGTGGATACCTGCTGGGGGAGCAAGCAAACTAATGTGTCCGAGGATGCACTTCGATTGAGACTATTCCCTTTCTCACTTAGAGGGAATGCATTGGATTGGCTTGAGCAACTTCCCAACTATTCCATCACTACTTGGGATGAGTCGGCGGATAAGTTCACTGCAAAGTTTTTCTCATCGGGGCACATGGCAGCATTGAGAGATGAGATATTAGCCTTCAAGTATGAGCCCACCGAACCATTACATGAGATTTGGGAGCGATATAGAACTATGGTAAAGGAATGCCCCAACAATGATATGAATGAGGCAATGATCCAACAGACTTTCTATCGGGACATTAACACAACAAACCAGTGCATAGTGAACCAACTTACTAGGGGCAATTTTATGAAGTTGTCGTATGATGAGGGTTGTGACATTCTTGATGAGATGGCTGACACGTCCTCTGCTTGGCAAAGTAGAGCCAATGTGCCACAGGGTGATCCCACGGTCACTCACTTGCACAAGGAGCTACATGACCATGGGCAGGCTATAGCAGAGCTGACAACTACAATGAACCAGCTAGCAAAGGCACAGTTACAATAGGTTCAAAATTCCCGCCAAGTAAATGCTATGGAGGGTGTCAACATGCTAGTGAACAAAATAAGACAAAGAGGTCAACAGAACCAAGGGAGTTAGGATCAATTTGATAATGATTGTGGTGGGTTCCACGATGATGGTTATGATGGGCAGAATGAAGAAGTCAATACGTGAACAATTATCAAGGCCAAAGGGGCAATTCTTCTAACCAACAACAATGGAGACCCCAAGGCAATTGGGGCAATCAACAACAACAAGGCAATGAAAATTAGGGGAACAACAACCAAAATTCCAATTGGGGCAATCAGAACAATCATGGTAATTGGAATGGCAACAACAACAATTGGGGTGGTAACAACAATCAAGGAGGTTGGAACAATGACAATCAAGGAAATCGGGGGGCAAGGCTTTCAAAGGCCCCCAATGTAACAACAACCGAACAATCCACCCCCATTTCCATCCCAAGGTCCTAGTTCTTCCAACAACTAAATGGGGAGAATTGAAATGATGTTTGAACAAATGATGAAAAAGAATGCGGACTCTGATGCCCAGTTGTTTTCCCACAATATTTCAATCAGAAACTTGGAGGTTCAATTAGGCCAAATCTCACAATCCTTGAATACCCACCCTAAGGGGGCACTACAAAGTGATACAGTAGTTAACCCGAAGGGTGGGAACAATCATGTGATGGCGGTGACTACGAGAAGTGGAAGAGGTGGTGATGTGAATGCCTCCAAGCAAAAAGCAGTTTTGAGTGGTGAAGTTCAGTTGTAAGAAGATGAAATTCCTTTGGTGGTTGAAAACGTGGTTGATAAGAACATGAATGAAGAAGTAAGGATTGATATTCAAGATGCCGAGGTGGAGACTCAGAATGACATAAACCCGTCTAGGGAACACATAATAGACATGCCGGAAACGGTTGTGCCTAAATCCAAGGCTCCTTTGCCAAGGCCACCTCTACCTTATCCTCAAAGGCTCGCGAAGCAGAAAAATGAGAATCGGTTTAAAAAGTTCATTGATATGATGAAAAGCTTATACATTAATGTGCCTTTGGTAGAGGCTCTAGAACAAATACCGGGCTATGCTAAATTCATGAATGACTTGGTGACAAAGAAAAGATCCATGGATTGTGAAACTATCAAGATGACACACCAAGTTAGTGCAATAGTGCATTCAATGGCCCCGAAGCTTGAAGATCCTGGTGCTTTCACCATTCCTTGCACCATTGGGAGTGCGGACTTTGCTAAAGCTCTATGTTATTTGGGGGAAAGTATCAACTTGATGCCCTACTCAGTTTTCAAGACTTTGGGTATTGGGCAACCGAGGCCAACTTCCATGAGATTGCAAATGGCAGATAGAACTATGAAGAGACCATTGGGTATTATTGATGATGTCCTTGTCCGGGTGGACAAATTTATCTTGCCAGCTGATTTTGTGATCTTGGATTGTGTGATTATGAAGTTCCAATCATATTGGGAAGACCTTTCATTGCTACTGGGAAGGCCTAAGTTGATGTGGAAGTAGGGGAACTCACCTTCCGGGTGGGTGATAAGAAAATGGTCTTTCATATGTGCAAGTCAATGAAGCAACCCAACAGTTCTGAGGTGTGCTCTTTTGTGGACCTTGTCACGGCATTGATAATTGATGATACCAGTGCAATGATCAATGTGGAGGACCCTCTAGAGGCAGTCTTGTTGAATCTTGATGTAAATGATGATGAAGGCCGAGTGGAGCGTGTGAATGCTTTACATGGGATGGGCTCTTACTCTTATGAGCCTAGGAAACTATCTTTGGATCTTGAAAATAGGAAGACTCCACCAACAAAACCTTCAATTGAGGAACCTCTAGTGTTGGAGTTGAAGTCGTTGCCTCCACACCTTAGGTATGAGTTCTTAGGCCCTAGTTCTACTTTGCTAGTTATTCTTTCCTTTTGTCTTACTAACATGCAGGTTGATGCCACATTGGTGGTGCTTCAAAAGCGGAAGAAGGCAATTGGATGGACCTTAGCTGATATTTGGGGGATAAACTCCGCATTCTGTATGCACAAGATTATTCTGGAAGATGATGCAAAGCCCTCCTTGGAACATCAAAGGAGGTTGAACGAGGCAATGCAAGAAGTTGCTAAAAAGGAGGTGATCAAGTGGTTGGATACTGGGGTTGAGTACCCCATCTTTGATAGCTCTTAGACTTCGCCGGTGCAATGTGTACCGAAGAAGGGTGGCATGACCGTGGTTGCAAATTTGCAAAATGAGTTGATTCCTACCAGGACCGTTACCGGGTGGGGGGTATGCATGGACTACTGCAAGTTGAATAAAGTGACCCGCAAGGATCACTTTCTATTGCCTTTTCTTGATCAGATGTTAGATCGACTTGATGGGCGTGCCTTCTACTGTTTCTTGGATGTGTATTCTAGGTACAACCAAATCTTGATTGCTTCGGAAGATCAGGAGAAGACCATATTCACTTGTCCATATGGCACCTTTGCCTTTTCTCGGATGCCTTTTGGGTTGTGTAATACACCTGCTACATTTCAATGGTGTATGATGGCCATTTTTACCGATATGGTGGAAGATATCTTGGATATGTTCATGGATGACTTTAGTGTTGTGGGTGATTCATTTGAGGAATGTTTGAAAAATCTTGATAGAGTGTTGGCCCGTTGTGAAGAAACCAATCTTGTTATTAATTGGGAGAAATGCCACTTCATGGTGGAAGAGGGCATAGTTCTTGGGCATAAAATTTCAAAGCATGGTATAGAGGTGGACAAAGCAAAAATTGATGTGATTTCAAGGCTTCCTCCCCCTACTTCTATCAAGGGAGTTCGAAGTTTTCTTGGGCATGCGGGGTTCTACCGGAGATTCATCAAAGACTTTTTGAAGGTAATGAATCCCTTATGCAAGTTATTGGAAAAAGATGCCAAGTTCGTGTTCGATGAGAGATGTATGCAAGCCTTTGAACTTCTCAAGCACAAGTTAACCACCACTCCTATTATTACCGCACCCAATTGGATCTTGCCTTTTGAGCTCATGTGTGATGCGAGCAATGTTGCGGTTGGGGCGGTTTTGGGTCAAAGAGTGAATAAAATGTTTCATCTGGTGTACTATGCGAGTAAGACAATGAATGATGCTCAAGTGAACTACACGGTAACTAAGAAAGAGCTTTTGGCCATTGTGTTCGCAATGGAGAAATTTCGGCCATATCTTATGGATGCCAAGGTCATAGTCTATACCGATCATGTCGCACTCCTGTACTTGATGACGAAGAAGGATTCCAAAGCTAGACTAATGCGATGGGTCTTGTTACTTCAAAATTTTGATTTGGAGATTGTGGACCGGAAGGGTAGTGAAAACCAAGTGGCAGACCACTTGTCCCGCTTAGAGGAGGAGGGGAGGCTTCGTGATGGCCTAGAGATCAACGATTCATTTCCCGATGAACAACTCCTTTCGGTGTCGGTAAATGGTATGCCATGGTTTGCAGACGTTGTTAATTTCCTTGTGACTGGTATAATCTCGTGTGAGCTTTCTTCTAACCAAAGGAAGAAGCTCAAACAAGATAGTTTGGATTTCTATTAGGATGAGTCGTACTTGTTCAAGATTTTCACAGATGGTGTGATCCGAAGGTGTGTCCTGGAGGAGGAGGAGAAATTGAGTATCTTAGAGGCTTGTCATTCCTCTACCTATGGTGGCCATCATGGCGGGGCGAGGACGGCTTCAAAAGTTCTTAGTTGTGGGTTTTATTGGCCAACTTCGTACAAAGATGCAAATGAACTGTGAAGAGGTGTGACAAATGTCAAAGAGCGGGTGGAATTTCGAAGAAAGATGACATGACTCTTAATACCATCCTTGAAGTTGATATTTTTTATGTATGGGGCATTGATTTTATGGCCCCGTTTGTTAGCTCATGTGGGAACACATACATTCTTGTGGTGGTTGACTATGTTTCAAAGTGGGTTGAAGCCGTGGCTTTACCCAACAATGAGGCCGGGAGTGTTGTTGCATTTCTCAAGAAGAGCATTTTTACAAGGTTTGGCACTCCTCGTGCAATCATAAGTGATGAGGGGTCTCATTTTTGCAATAGAGCTTTTGACACTTTGCTTGCAAAGTATGGTGTCAATCACAAAGTTTCTACTCCTTATCATCCTCAAGCTAGTGGCCAAGTTGAAGTCTCAAATAGGGAAATCAAGAGTATTTTATCAAAGATGGTCAATGCAAATAGGATCGATTGGTCAAAGAAGTTGTATGATGCTCTTTGGGCTTATAGGACTGCTTACAAGACTCCAATTCGTATGTCTCTGTATCGGTTGGTGTTTGGGAAAGCTTGTCATCTACTAGTTGAGTTAGAGCACAAGGCCATGTGGGCTTTGAGGAAGCTGAATCTTGAATGGGATGTGGCAGCAAATAATCATGTGGAGCAGCTTAATGAACTTGATGAATTCCGATTCCATGCCTACTCCAGTTCGTCCTTGTACAAGGACAAGATGAAGTACCTTCATGATAAATATACTCATGGCAAGGAGTTCAAAGTGGGTGATTTGGTTCTCTTGTTCAACTCTCGGTTACGTCTATTTCCGGGAAAGCTTAAGTCAAAATGGAGTGGACCTTTTGAAGTGGTGTTTGTAACTCCGTTTGGTACACTTGACTTGAAGAACAAAAATGAAGAGGTTTTCAGAGTTAATGGGCACAGGGTCAAGCACTACCTGGGCAAGATTGATGACAGCCACGTGGTGGCACTTCTTCATCTAACCTGATTTGATGGTAACATGTGTCGTGCCACGACATTAAATCAGACACTTCTTGGGAGGCAAACCCATGTGTCTTTCTTTTTGTTTTTCTTTGATTCTCTTTTTAGTGTAGGATTTATTTTTGGACTGACTGGTTATGAGATGTTGTAGGATTATTTGATGCAGTGCAGGACCAAATTGCAAAATGATCACTCTCTGTAGTTTGAAATGCGAACCGCACTTCATTTTGTGCAGACGCAAAGGCCTTAGTGCGGTGGAAAAAATCCAATGCAGATCGTAGAGTTGATTGATCAAAAGTGAGGAGTCTCTAAAGTTTTCCACCGCGGCCATAATACATTTTGCGCGGTCCGCGGTGGACCACTGCGGCCGCATTGCATTTCTTGCGGTCTGCAGTGGTCATCTCCCCAGTGCTTCATGTTTCTAAGTACCGCGGACTGTGGTGCCATTTTGTGCGGTTCGCGGTTGGTAGGTAAGAAAGGCCCCAAGTCCTTTTTCTATAAATCGGACCTGAGGCCCTCAGTTTGAACTTTTCAACTTTTTACTCTCAGAGCTTAAAAAATTACTATTCATCACTCTAATTGCATGAATTCAGCTGCTAAGTCTCATTAATCAAGCTTGCATCTCACTTCTAGTAACTTTAACTCCCCCTTAGTCGTGTAATTTTGTCATTTTCTTTTAATTTTTATTTTTCTTAGTGTTCTTCTGTTTCTTCCCGTTCTTTCTATCTATTTTGTAGCATAGGTTAGTTTATTCCTGTTTTAATTAGGACTAATTAGTGAAAACACTGATTCAACACCTAGGGAATCAATACGAGGTGAAACTTTGGACTAAAAATGTAAAAAACTTAAACCCTAGGTTGGTATTGCTGCTAGGTACTCACTGCAGACCGCGATGGATTTTGTGCGGTCCGTGGTGCTTCTGTGCGGTCCGCAGTGCTATTTTGTGTGGATTGCGGTGGTAAATGTTCTGAATACTAACAAGTGAGGACCGCAGCCGCAATGGATTTTGTGCGGTCTGTGGTGCCTCAATGCGGACCCAATGCATTTTGTGAGGTCCACGGTGCATCAGAGAGTGGGTAGTCTGAACCCCACCTCAGTGCAGACGGTAGTGCATTTTGTGCGGTCCGCAGTAGCTTCTTTGCGGCCACACTTCATTTTGTGCGGTCCGCAGTCTGCAACTTCTGAATGTCTGCAATTTTTCTGCAATGTTTCACTGACTCTGCGGATACTAACAAAGTTCAACCGTATTCTCTTTGCATATCATGGTGAAATCACGAGGCAAAGGTGACAAAAAATCAAGGAAAGGAGAGTCCTCCCGGGGTAGGGGACGGGGCATGATATGATTGACCCCGCAAACCCGAAAAAACATTAAAAACAACCGGAGGACCATAAACGTTGTTGATAGAGCCATTGACCAATCTGGGAGTGAATATGAGCCTTCCCGGGAGGCATCGTCAGACTCCGTGCCAGAGTATGTTCCTGACTAGCCGAAGAGGAACAGGTTGAGGGATACACCTCCAGTCTCTCCCACTTCCCAAGCATCAGTGCACATATCTTCTGAGTCATCTGAGGGCTCAGCTGCAGGTAGTGGCAATGAATATTCCACCTCTCTTACAGCTTCACTATCCGTGGAAGGGCCCGTAGAAGAAGAAGGGGAAGAAGTAGAAGGGGGTGAGCCCCAAGTAGGAGGGGTAGAGAGAACCAGAAACCCGGAGGCCTGGCAGGACAGGTTCGTGAGTGAAGTGGCCTACCACAAATTCAGAGAGTGGTGGCCTGAGAGGAAGCTAATACCTGAGCGAAAATTCATCACCCGAGACCTCATGCCTCACAACCCCAATGTGTTGAGGCAGTTCAGAGAAAGAGGGGGATGGGATTATTTCATAGGCCATGTGGAGGATGCCAATGAGCACTTGGTGAAGGAGTTTTACACAAATATTGCCCATGTCAAAAAGAGCACCACAGTGACCAAAGTGCGGAACTTAAAAGTGAAATTTGATGGTAAAAACAATAAATGATTATTTGCGCTTCCGGGAGGAGAATGAGGCACTGTACTTAGAAAAGGTGGCATTAGGTGAGGCTACCCGTCCTTGGTTGGCAGAGTACTTGGCAATCCCAGGTACCACCCCAGATTGGTTGACTGCGGGAGTGAGGATTCTAAGGAGGACCCTGAATTTCGAAGCTAAAGGGTGGGAAACATTTGTGTGTAGCAGGCTAGACCCCACCACCCACGATAACTCACTTCCTATCCACCAGGCTATATTGGTGGCATCGATCATGGCGGGGTACCCGATTAACATCGGTAATGTGATATCCCGGGTAATTACACAGGTGGTGAATGAAGGTGATAGATCCTATCCCTTCCCCAACTTCCTGACCATGTACTTTGAGGACCTCGATGTGGAGAAGAGGAGATTTGATATGAAAGTGAAAGCAAAGGCACCGTTCTCCTGGTATAGCACCAAGGGTCCCGACAACCCCAAGGACCCCAAGGGCAAAGCCACTACTTCAACTGGCCAGTCTGAAGAGCCAGTAGTAGTAGTAGTGGCTCCTACTCAGCCTCCTTCTACCACAGCAGACATGGGCCCAGGACCATCCACTTCTAAAGCTCTAATGATCCCCACATCCACTGCATATCCCTTGACTGCCCACTGCATGAGCCAGACCCTCGCCAGCATCAACAACTGGATGCAGACAGCCACTTCTAAGCTATCTGTACTATCTACTACGGTGGTAGCCCAATCAGTACCTCCTCCGCCACAGGTCCCACAGTCAGTGGAGGACAATCTAAAGGAGATTCTGGACAACCAGAAGAAGCTCATAGATGTTGTTGACTCTCATGGAAAGGCATTGAAGGAGCTTGCTTGGGAGGCGAAGAAAATGAGAAAGACTCGAGCTTCAAAAGAGTCGGTGAAGGAGCTAAGGGTGGAGGTAAAGAGGTTGAAGGGGGATCACCTGCCTCTGGATCTATTATTGCATGACCCGGCTCCAACTGTCCAGCCACAACCAGAGCAAGAGTTAGAGAGGCCACCCAAGAGGAAGAGGGTGATTCCTTGTACTGACGATGCTGTCATAGAGTTTGAGGACCCACAGGGAGGATCCTCTAGCTAGCCCCAGATTCTAGTACAGGCCCAGGACTCAGTCCAGGCCCAGGTCCCAGTGGAGACACAGAGTACAGGGAGCTAGTCACAGGTTCCCGAGTAGACCAAGGACCTAGACTCAGGACCCTATGCAAACGAAGGGCCGATAGGGAGTTTCTTTTTCCTCTCTTCCTTATTTTGTGATTATTTTGGTTAGTTAGCATTGAGGACAATGCTAGCTTTCATTTGAGGGCGTAGCTCTATTTGGATGACTATATATATGACAGTATTTTTTTCTTTATGCTTTTTTTTTACCTTTGGTATGTATATAGCTTTATCATTTTATTGTACCTTTCATACTTTTTAATTTTGGGTATATATATAAAGTTACGTTTTTATGTATATATTCATTCTCCCTATTGTATATTCGACTAATTCCCCTTTTGTATATATTCCTTTTTACTTTCCGCATTTTTCCTTTCATAGCTTCTTATTTCATTTTAGTAGCATCTTGTTTTGAGTTTTTGCGTGCAATAAGCCTTTGGTTTTCTTAATGCCATGGTTCTTTCCAAAGGTAGAGTTTGTGTCAATCGAGTGGCTCTTCCCGATGATGGATGGCATGACAACCTTCTTAAGGGTTTGAGTATGTTTTCTTTTTGCTTTTAGTAGTTAGTTGGTAAGGGTGCCTCAAGCAAAGCTTCACTTGGGCCTAACACATTTTCCTTTGATCCTATGGTCAAAAACAAATTGTTGTGTATAGGATGGTGAAAGTGTTGACCTTGAGACTCTTGTGTTGACCGATAATCATCAAGTGGTTTTTTGGGACCATTGTGTTGCTCAAATCTCAACTAATGTTGTTGTGGGCCCCCAACTCTGTTTCTTTAGCAATCCCATAGCTTGTGTGGTGGGAATTTGAATTGCAAGTCCAAGTCCAGAGCCATTAGTCTAGAACTTGCCATGAATGTTTGTCTAGGCGAAATCCTAAGTGTAATTTGACTTGAGATGTGATTATAGGCTCTCCTTGATCCGAATGATATCTTGAACACTTCCATAGCCTACCAATGATAAAACCCCTAGTCAACCCTTTTGAGCCTTAGACCTTTTTCTTTCAAAAACCACGATACAAGCCTTTACCCGTTCTAAAAATACCCTCTCTTGACACTCGATCTTTCCTTAGCACAAGGTAAAAGCATAAGTTTGGGGGGAGAGACGATGAATGCAACAAAGTGGTAAAAGGTACAAAATGAAGAAAAGGAAAAGCAATGAAAAAGAAAGAAAATCAAAAAGACATAAAGAATGATCAATGTAGAAAAGAATGAAGGGATTCAATAAAAGTAAAGAGATGAAAGGAGTGGAAAGTTGAGAAAGGAGAAAAAGATTTGAAATGAACAAGAAAGAGTGACAATGTGTCTCTATAACCCCTTAGAAAGAAGTTAAATGACTTAAAAAGACAAGAGAATATGTGCCAAAATGAAGCAAAAGAAGTGCTAAAGGGAAGATGGAACCTACTTAGACCAAACATTTCCTACCCTCAACCAAAAAGCCTTCACTTTATCTCCACAAAAGCCCTATATGATCTTGAGTTGAATGAAGCTTACATTAGTGGTGACTTACATAAGGGGCAAGCATATGGTACTTAGAGCCAAACTTGTTACTTTTCTTTGAGAGAGATGAGTGTATTTTTATTAACCTCATTTCAAGTGCTACAATCCTAAAGGTGAGGTTTGCTTAGGGGGAGTTGAGGATGTGTGAGTTTGGGTTCCACAATGACCAAGGTAGTAGAAAGAGTTTCTTTGATGTGTTGAGTCAACTTTTGATGCTCTTGTGTCGCACTAAATCCATTGTGCTTAAAAGGTCGAATGTTGTTAATGCTTAATTTGAATTGAGGGCAATTTTTAGTCCCAATTGAGGCTAGATGAGGTCACTTTAGGTCAGCTGAATTTTCTTAGATTTACTCTTAAGGGGTGGGTCTTATTTTATTTACTTGAGGACAAGCAAAAGCTTAAGTTTGGGGGAGTTGATAACTAGGGATTATGATGCATTTTACACTTCTTCTTACTTGAGTTTTGATTAAAAATGTATACAAAATAGTCCCAAAGGCTTACATGTTGTACTTGTTTGCAGGGTTTGGTTAACAAGGTGACAATTCGTCAAAACCAGCTCAAAAAGGAGTAAAACATGCACAAGTACCAAGAACAAGTTTAAGCATAGTGCAACAGGTCCACTGTGGACGCACTCCATTCTATGCGGTTCGTAGTGAGGAAGTTCAGAGAAGTGCTCATTTCAGACATTAAAGCAATGCGGCCGCAAAGCATTTCATACGGACCGCAATGGACTCACCGCGGCCGCACTCGATATAGTGCAGTCCGCAAAGGAAGAGTTCAGAGAGTTGAAGATTTGGAGCTAATTGCCAATGCGGACCACAATAAAAGCCACCACGGTCGCGGTGCATTTTGTGCGGCCCGCGGTGGCCAAGTTCAGAGAGAAGACTTTTAAACTAAGAAGCCTCATTGCGGCCGCACTTAATTTTGTGCGGTCCACACTACCCCCGTGGTGGTATTTTTGTCCAAAATATTCGGCCTAGTATAAATAGTTTTTTCTCATTTTTAGGTCATCAGTTGTATTTTAACGTTGGGTTGCGCTTGTGAACAATGTTCCTTTATAATTTTAGAGTAATTTTATCCTTGAATCTTCAAGTTTTAGCTTGTAATTAAATATTATGGGTATTTTTTCATCTATTTCTTTGTTTTCTTCTATTATCATGAGTAGCTAGACCCATTAGCTAAGGTTGTGGCTCAACTCTAGTGTAGGTATTTGATGGGTCTTGTTTTTTAAGGCCTGAATGTCTATGGGTGTTTGATATTTGGACTAATTTATGGTTTCAATGTTGAATTAGTGGTTGCAAACACTAATTTGTGCCTATTTGACTTGGGTTCTTCTTGAGAAAGAGAATTTGAGTCTAGGAAAATTAGTCCAACAAGGAATTGAGGCGTATTCAAGAGATTGATAGCCCCAATTAAAGGGTTAAACCTAGAGATATTAATACCCGACTTGAACCTACATTGCTTGCACAAATTATCATACCCAATTGGTCTTGAGAAAGTCAATTAGGAAAAAATCACTCAAACTATTGAGAGATATAGAGTGAGAAGTTCAGTGCATTGGTTATATCATAATCCCCAACATGACAACCTAGCCTTAGACTCGAGAACCCATCAAGTATCCACCTAGGACAAAGTCACTTCCCTAGTGCCTTTTAATTATTTAGACAACCCTTCAAGTATCTTACTCTTAGCTTAACTTAGCTTAATTTAGCATCTTAGTAGTATAAATTTAGAAGTAATATCAAAACCAACTATGATTAGAAGTGCAATTAAGAGCAATTACGCATCTCCATTTTAGATAGAAACTCAATTCCATTTCTAGCTCCCTGTGGAAATCGATCCCGACCTTCTCGGGTAAAAGCTGTTTCGATCACTCTTGCTACTTTGTACTGGTGCAGGGTTGTCCCCGATCAATATCATCAGCTTGCCTAAAACTATTCCATGAATCTCTTCTTTTGCAGCCGCACAAGAATTGTGCGGTCCCCAATGTTGGCCTTTTTTTTCCCTGTTTTGGTTCTTGTTCACTTTTGACTCCTTTATGACTTGATTTTGACTTCTTTGGCTCATTTCCCAATATTTCGGCAAGCAAGCACATTTTATTAATTTTCGGGAATACCTTTAAGCATTTATGAGCAAAAACACAAGTAAAAGAGAGCAAATAAGCGGTCAAAATCCCTACTTATCAGTGCCTCAGGCTAGCCTCAGGGGAATACCAATTGCAGATCTCGTCGATGTCAATTCACATGTTTCCCTAAACGCAAATCTGGGTGTTGATCCCGAAGGTAGCGTACGCAGAGAAGTTCGATCAGGTGGTTGAGGTGCGCAGGGCGGAGAAGATGGTGGAGTCAGCCTCCAATTGATATTTGAAATGCTACAGGCTCAGGCCGCTATAGCACAATTACAGAATCAGCATCGAGCACCAAGTGGGATCGAAACAGAAGTTGTTCGTACTACCGAACCTATACCAGAGAGATCGAACGCCAATGTCTCTTGGGACTGAACCTGCCATTATGAAAATGCTCAAGCAGCTCACTAAATGGATTTAATAAGGAAAAAAATCGAGGCAAATGATAAAAAGGTAGAGACATACAACTCCCAGGTTGACCAAATACCGGGAGCACCACCGATTCTAAAGGGTTTGGATTCGATGAAGTTCATGCAGAAGCCTTTCCCTCCAAGTGCGGTTCCGAAGCCCATCCCGAAAAAATTCCGCATGCCAGAAATTCCAAAATACAATGGGACCAATGTCCCTAATGAGCATGTTACTTCTTATACATGCACAATAAAGAGGAATGACTTAGAAGACAATGAGATTTAATCCGTTCTATTGAAAAAGCTTGTAGAAACTTTTTCGAAAGGGGCGATGATATGGTACCACAATTTGCCTCCTAATTCCATCGATTCCTTCGTCATACTTGCAGATTCCTTCGTAAAGGCACACGCTGGAGCAATAAAGGTTGCGACTAGGAAGTTGGACCTCTTCAAAGTGTGACAAAACGACAATGAAATGTTAAGGGAATTCGCAACTCGGTTCTAGATGGAACGCATGGACCTACCCCCAGTCACAAATGATTGGGTTGTTCTAGATTTTACTCAAGGTTTGAACAAATGAAAGTTGTGACTTGGGACGATGTACATAATCGATACCAGTCGAAGATCATGGTCGAGGATGATCAATTGGGAACCCATTCCGATTCCGTTTACCTAAATAGGCCCGTCGGCAGAATTCAAAAGGACATCTACAGAGAACCCCGATCGAACAAAAATCGATGCCAACCATATAGCGCAGATCGTAGAAACAGCGGCCTAGGACGTAATCTTGTTCGAAATAATTGAAGGAATGATCGAGGACAGAGCTCTTAAGGGCTCATGAGCAAAAGTGTCTTCGATAAACATGTCGAGACCACAGAAGCACCATGACTATCAAAATACAACTTTAGCATCGATGCACCGCGTATTGTATCAGCCATTGGATAGATCATGGATACTAGATGGCCCAGACCCCCACAGACCGATCCAGATCAAAGGAACCCTAATCAAATATGCAAATACCATGGTAAACATGGTCACAAAACCGAAGACTACAGACAGCTGAGGGAGGAGGTAGATCGTTTATTTAACGAGGGTCACCTTCGAGCATTTTTGAGTGACCGAGCTAAAAATCACTTCAGAGACAGGGATGTGAATAGGAAAAATGAACAGGAAGAACCACAACACGTGATTCATATGATTGTTGGTGGGGTCGATATTCCTCAAGGACCGGTATTTAAATGCACCAAGGTGACACTCACCAGGGAAAAGCAAACTCGGGACTACTTACCAGAAGAAACCTTGTCTTTCAACGACTAGGATGCAGAAGGGATCAAACAACCTCACAACGACGCACTAGTAATATCTATCCTTATGAAAAAAATCAAGTTAAATATGTGTTGATTGATCTAGGTAGCTCGACAAATATTATTTGATCAAGGGTTGTAGAGCAACTTGGCCTCCAAGATCAAATCGTGCCCGCAGCTCGAGTACTTAATGGCTTGAATATGGCAAGTGAAACCACCAAAGGGGAAATCATTTTGCCAGTAAATGTAGCCAGGACCACCCAAGAAACAAAGTTCCATGTGATCGAAGGCAACATGAGGTATAACGTGTTTCTCGGAAGGCATTGGATCCATAACATGAGGGCAGTACCCTTGACGCTTCATCAAGTATTGAAGTTTCCAATATCATAAGGAATCAAAACGGTGTACGGTGAACAACCACCCACCAAAGAAATGTTTGGTATCGACGAAGTAGTACCGTTATCGGCGTTTTTGTTAACAAAGGGGTCAGAGTCAAAGTGAAAGCAAGAAGTCAAATAGTAATCACAGTCACCTGCCTGGGCCCGATCAGAGGAGCAGGAAATTTTTGAGGATGATGATTATATGATACCTCGAACCTTCATAATCCTCGATGATTCTGATGCAAAGAAGTCAACTGACGAAGAGCTGGAACAAATCATACTGATCGAACATCTACTCGATCAAAAGGTATACCTGGGCACGGGGTTAACCCCCGAGCTCAGGGAAAAACTCATTTAATTCCTTATAAAAAATATGGATTGTTTTGTTTGGTCCTACCTTGATATGACAGGGATCCTACCGGATATTACTACCCATCAATTGAGCTTGGACCCAAAGTTTCGACCGGTAAAGCAGAAGAGAAGGCTCCAGTCCGAGGTTAAGCATGCATTCATCAAGGGCGAGGTAACCAAACTTCTCAAAATAGGGTCCATTCGAGAGGTAAAATATCCTGAATGGCTAGAAAACGTACTCATAGTCTCTACAAAAGGGAATAAACTTAGTATGTGTGTAGACTACAAGGATTTAAATAAAGCATGCCCTAAAGATTCCTTTCATTTGCCAAATATCGATCGCATGATCGATGCCACGGCCAGCCATGAGATCCTTATTTTTCTCGACACCCACTTTGGGTATAATCAAATACAAATGAACCCGAAGGATCAGGAAAATACTTCGTTCATTACTAAGTATGGCACTTATTGTTATAACGTAATGTCGTTTGGACAAAAAATACCAGTGCTACTTATCAACACCTAGTAAATCGAATGTTCAAAAAACAAATAGGTAAATCAATGGAGATTTATATTGACGATATGTTAGTTAAGTCCCTACGAGCAAAGAACCATTTAAAACATTTGCAGGAGACCTTTGACATACTGAGAAAGTACAACATGAAGCTCAACCCGGAGAAATATGCATTCGGGGTCGGTTCAGGCATGTTCCTCGACTTTATGGTATCAAATCAGGGGATCAAATCAACTCCGATAAAATCAAGGCAATCGAAAACATCACAGTTGTTGATAATGTCAAGGTTGTACAAAGGTTAATAGTGGGCATAGCCGCCCTAGGTCGATTTATTTTGAGGTCCTCGGATAGGAACTACCGGTTCTACTTACTGCTTAAGAAAAAGAGCAATTTCGCATGGACCACGGAATGTCAACAAGCCTTGGAGGAACTCAAACGATACCTGTCGAGCCCTCCATTGCTTCACACCCCGAAAGTTGATGAGCAACTCTACTTATACTTAGCGGTCTCGGAGATAGTGGTAAGTAGGGTCTTAGTTTGAGAAGATCAAGGTAAGTAATTTCCTGTTAGTCGAACCTTCAGTGAAGCCGAGACCCGGTACCCACACTTAGAAAAATTAGCTCTCGCTTTAACAAGTGCCTCTAGGAAATTAAAACCATATTTTCAATGTCACCCAATTTGTGTGGTGACTACCTATCCCCTACACAATATTTTTCATAAGCCCTAACTCTGGGGTCAATTGGCCAAATTGTCCATCGAGATCAGTGTGTACGATATTGAGTATCAACCCCGAATGGCCATCAATCTTGGCAGACTTCGTGACCAACTTTGCACCAGCCCTCGTACTCGAGGTTGAAAAAGAACTATTATTAAAATTGGATACATCATCGGGGTTGTGGACCCTCTTCACAGACGGCGCTTCGAACGTGAAGGGGTCTGGTCTATGCATCGTTTTGAAGCCTCCCATAGGTAATACAATTAGGCAATCTATCAAAACTTCCAAGTTAACTAACAGAGGCCATGATTGCAGGCCTCGAGCTAGATAAGAGTTTGGGAGCAGAGGTCATCAAAGCCAAGTGTGACTCCTTGCTTATGGTAAACCAAGTCAACAGAACTTTTGAGGTTCGAGAAGGCCGAATGCAGAGGTATTTGGACAAACTACAGGTGGCCCTACATTGATTCAAAGAATAGACCCCACAGCACGTACCTTGAGAGCAAAACGGCGAGGCTGTCACTCTTGCAAATTTGGGGTCATTGGTCGAAGATGACGAGCTTATCTCGGGGAGTATCGTACAACTTTCGAAGTTAGTAATCGAAGAAGGTCACGCCGAAATAAACTCCACAAGCCTAACCTGGGATTGGAGGAATAAGTACATTGAATACCTAACCTTGGATGGACCTCTGCATTATGGTTGGGTCTCGGAGATACCGACTACATCCTACGAGAAATTCACGAGGGCACTTGCAGAAATCATTCCGGTGCTAAATCATTGGTTCAAAAAGTCATCAGAGTAGGATACTACTGGGCCAACATGGAAAAGGACACTAAAGAATTTATTCAATAGTGCGACAAATATCAAAGGTATGCGCCGATGATCCACCAACCCGGAGAGCAACTCCACTCGGTCATATCCCCATGGTCATTCATGAAATAGGGAATGGATATCGTCGGCCCTCTACCATCGGCCCCAGATAAAGGTAAATTCATTTTGTTTATGACTGATTATTTCTCTAAGAGGGTTGAAGCACAGGCCTTCGAGAAAGTCAGAGAAAGAGAAATCATAAACTTCATCTGGGACCACATTATATGCTGATTCGAGATACCAGCCGAGATCGTATAAAACAATGGAAAGCAATTCGTCGGCAGCAACGTGACAAAGTTTCTCAAAGACCAAAAAATAAAAACGATCCTGTCAACGCCGTATCATCCTAGTGGGAACGGACAGGTCGAATCGACAAACAAGAAAATCATACAACATCTAAAGAAAAGATTGAACGACGCTAAAAGAAAAAATGGAAAGAAATATTGCCCGAGGTCTTTTGGGCGTATCAAACAACATCAAAATCCAGTACGGGGGCAACATTATTCTCTTTAGTCTATGGTACCGAAGCTCTAATCCCGGTCGAAGTCGGGGAACCGAGCTTCCAGTTTTGGTATGCAACGAAAGAGTCAAATCACGAGGCTATGAATACGATCCTCGAACTGCTAGATAAAAGACGAAAAGCCGACCTCGTTCAAATGGTCGCACAAAAATAGTGGATTGAATGGTATTACAACCAAAGAGTCAATCTTCGACACTTTAAAATAGGAGACTTAGTTTTGAGAAAGGTCACCCTCAATACTTGAGACCCAAATGAAAGAAAACTTGGCCCGAACTGGGAGGGGCCGTATCAGGTCCTCGATATCATCAAGAAGGGATCCTACAAACTTGGCACAATGGACAGCGAGCAATTACCAAACAATTGGAACGTATCACTCCTCAAACGATATTACTACTAATACTAAGGTACGACCTTCTCCATTTTCATTTATATTTAATACCAAACAATTGCAGGTGTTCAATCGAATACATTGAAGGATTATTCATCACAAAGTCCTTAGGTCTGAAAGCACGCGTTGCACTCTTTTTCCCTTAGACCGGTTTTTGTCCCAAATGGGTTTTTCCAGTGAAGTTTTTAATGAGGCAACCATTGTTCGTGCTAACTTAGAGCAATTCAATAGTTTCTGAGGGTTCTTTACAATCAACCTCGAATACTAGGGTGCATTACCCTCTGATGTCAACTTTGTTACAAAGAAGATACTTCGTGTCAACTCGGTCTCGATAGGTAAAATTTTGTAAGGGTCAAACGGTCAAACAAATCATGGCCATGTAGATTACTCGAGCCCTAAAGACAAACATGTATGCATGTATAATCTATTGAGAGAAGTATTTTTCCTTGCCAAATATTTCATGACTTAGAGAAATTTTTACTTTACAATTTCATACTTTTGGTCTATTGTGGAAACAGGCTTAAGGGCCAATCACAACTGAAGCTCAAGCAACTTACCCCATACTCGGGGACTGCCGTCCCAAAAATCGACGTAATTGAATTATTAAAGTCTCGAGATCATAAGACCTTAAAAAGGCAACCCTCGTTTTTATAGGCTACGGTCCCTACTTGGGGACTAACACTTCGAACAAGTTCGAAGTGTAACAGGGAAATGAACCTAAGAGGCAAATTCCAAGCTAAAGGCCACGGCCAAACTGATATAGTTCGGAGATGTCCAAATTCCGTAATAAAATAGGCCTTCGAATATTTTCATAAAATTGATTTTAAAAAAAAGGCTACCCTCGGCAAAATTATAAGGGCTTATCAACCCTCGAAAACCATAAGGAGCACCGAATTGTTTGAACTCACGAACCATTTCATCTGTTTCATACTAAGGCATTACGAAACAAAGCGTTTCAATATCATCAGCCCTCGAAAACAATGGGATATGAATATAGATTTATCTCATGCTAAGGCATAACAAATTTTTGTTTGATTAACTTTTAAGCCAAAAAGGGTAGAAAGCATATGTATATTAAAACGATCGTTCTACAAAGGCTACATCAGCCTAATACAAAAGCCTAAGGATCATCTTTTGTTTTGAGTTCAAGGAACCGTCCTCACTCAATAAAAACCTAAGGGTTATCCTACTTCGAGTTCGAGCAAGTACTCACTCGGCACTAGTTCGGATTTGGTCCAAATTGCCTAAACCTCGAACCTATGAATGCAATTTCATAATGAAATAAAGTAAAAACAAGACAGAAAGGGAATGAAAAGACCTTTTATATATCAATAAGTTATTTACAAGGGCAACATGGCCCGATCAAAATTTACAAAAGGATCCTAAGCACTTAAACTTCTCCAGGAGCAACATCTTCATCCTCGGGGTCTTATCCGCTCTCGGACCCACTCATACTCCTGGAATCATCATCATCAAAAGAGACCAACACTTTGGTTTCTACTTCAAGCTCTTTTGAATTTTTGATCTTAGCAGCAAGATCGAAGCCACGAACGTGGATCTCATCGAGAGTCTCCCTTCGAGACTGGCACTTGGCAAGCTCAGCAACCCAGTATGCTCAATTCTGAGCAATATTAGCAATTTCCTTTGCTCGAGCTTGAGCGGCTTCAACGTCATATCAGTAGACAGCCAGAATTGCCTCAGCATCGGCCTTAGCCGTCTCAGCTTGAGATTTCGCCATAGCAAGTTCTGTGACCAACCGACCTGTAGCTCCTCAATTTTCTTGGCTTGTGCCAAGTTCTTCTCTTTCATTCCTTGGAGTTGGCTTTCAGCCGAGGATAACTAAGCTCGAGCATCCTCTTTCTCTGAAGCAAGGAGGTTCATATTTTTCTTCCACGCTATGGTTTCCGCCTTCACCGCATCTACCTCCCCACGGAGTTGCCCGATCATCTCGTGTAGCCGCTGAACCTATGAGATTAAATCTTTATCCATCACTTCCCAACCGATGTCGTAAGCTTCTAAGATTTTTATTACATGCTCGGTCAGTTCTTTTTGTTCACTCTAACCCGCGGCCAGCTCAGCTTGGAGGCCCTTGACTTCTTTTTCATTTTTCTCGCCGAGAAGCTTGAGAGCATTTTTCTCCTCAGTAAGACCTTGAATATCGGCCTCATATTGGCTCTGCTCTCCTCGATACCTAAAGAAAGCTTCATGATAAATCACCTCGGCCTACATCGATGGAAGGAAAAAATTAGGTAAGAAAAGAAAAACACAAGTAGGGAGATTGGTATTGGTAAAGAAAGTTAGGGCTTACCCGATTCAAAGCCTGCTGGGCCTCATTGATGAGACATGGTGCTCCCACCTCGTCTAGCAGAGCTTGGTCTTCCTCAGTGACCAGACTCCAAAGATAACTAGCAACCCCTACGGGGGTAGCAAAAAACTTGCACATCCTTTGAGATCAAAATAATGATTGTTCGTTTGCATTCGGGATTAACACTTGGGGCCGGAAATTGGCTGGTCAATCTGAAGCTCGAGGAAGATTCGCCCAAGCTCCTCCTTGGTATCTCCAAATCACTTAAGCCAGCAGCATCATCGACCCCAAAAAAATAACCTCGGAAAAGGTCCTCCCCTCTGAGGTCACCTTCTACTTGAGGAGTCTTAATGGCCCGAGCCTCCCGAACTTCTTCTTTGGAGAATGAAGGAAGCTATGGGGAGTCTCTGATTTCTATTGACCCAGGCAGATCCTTTGGGGCGCTCTCCTTATTTTGAGGAGCCGTGGGACTGGCCTCCACAGCTATTTCAGATGCCTTCTCACCCCGAGGTGAGGTACCTTCAGCTCCAGTCAACTTAGGGACTCCAACTGAATCCCCATCTTGGGCCTCACCAGATCGATGTAGAATACTTTCGGTTTTAATTGATCTGGTGGCCTTTTGACCCTCGATGTTGTCTCGTGTTAGAGCCAAACAGATCGAAATCATCCTTCTTTTCTTCTTCTTCCTACTCATCCCTTAAGAGTTGAAATGACTCCATGGGCAGGGGAGTCACATCCTTCTTGGACTTTCGAGCCGCTTTATTCTTAGGCCCTTGGAGGTCGAAGCCCTTTTTCTTGCTTTCCTTTGCCGACTTCGGTGCAGGGGATGAGTTTTCTTCTTCACCAGACGGAGGCCTCATTGGAGCATCTTTCCCAAGACCTACAGAAGAAGGATAAATGAGATCAAAAAGAAATCTGGACGGTAGTCGGAGTTATCAGATTACACGAAGACCTACCATGGTTTCGGGCCTCCTATCGACCCTTCGATAACTCGCACCATATGCGCTCGGCATGTTTCGATGTCGAAACAAGGCTCCTAATCTAGTTCTCGAGATGGGGAATCGCACCCGGCATCCAGGCAACAGTTGCGTTAAATAAAACGCTGATGAGAAAGGAGGAAAAAGTGAAGATAGTAAACAGAAGTTAAAAGATGGAATTAAACTTACGTTTCATAGTCCATTTCTCCGGAAATGGCATGCTTTTGGCCGGGATCAAGTTCGAGGTTTTTACTCAGATGAACCGGCCCATCCAACCTCAGTCCCTGTCCTTACCGATGCTCAAGAAGGCTGCCTTGTTGGCCCGACACTGAAGCTTCACAAATCCTCTCTGATAAAGTCGGGGGCTATACAGGCGAATGAGATGGTTGAGGGTGAAGAGAAGACCCTCGACCTTGCTCACAAAAAATCAAAGTAGTATCACTATCCTCCAAAAGGAAGGATGAATTTGGCCGAGGGTGACCTCTTACTTCTTGCAGAAATCCACGATAATTGGATCTAGAGGACCCAATGTAAAAGGTTAGGTGTAAATGTCACGCCTCGAGCCCAGGGGGCGAGACCGGCACCTAGTGCCTCATCTATCCTTGCGTACCACTTGTGACTAAGAGACTCTGAACATGTAATGTCATACTTTGGCTATGGGTCACATTACAAGATAATGTTTGATGCAAAATATAAAATTAAATGGAGACTAATACTGACTAATGTCAACATAAAGCTAGGTCGGTAAGGCCGTCATAATTACTACAACTGATAGGCCAACAAAATATACGTACAGGGCCTACAAGCCCAATATACTATACTAACCGACAGGATATGTCTACACGCCTCTACTGATAGATGAACTGTGATCGGAACAGGGCCCCTATCTGCCCATAACCTATATACATATATACACAAGATATACACCACACTACTAGACCTGGAAACTTCGAAAGAAGGGGAGCTTACCGATAAAGCTGAACTTGAGCAACACCTACTGAGGAGGTTGACCCGTCTGTCTGTCTGAACCTGCACGCATGAAATGCAGCGCCCCACAAAGGGATGTCAGTACGAAATAATGTACTGATGCAACGACCCGACTGGTCGTTTTGAGCAATTTTGCTTGATTCAGTAGTTTGAGGTCTCGAGCAGCTTCACATTATGTATATCGACTAGTGTGCATGGTTGGACTCGGTTTTCGGATGAATCAGAGTTGAACTAGAAGAAGGAACCTAGTTTTGGAAGTTTAAACAATGCAAATTTGATCAGAATTGGACTTTTGAGTAAACGGCCCCAGAATGGGTCGTGGGTGATCTCGACAGCTTTTTATGGTGATTTTGGACTTAGGCACGCGTCCGGATTCGGATTTGGAGGTCCGTAGGGTAAATTGAGACATTTCGGCGAAAGTTAGAAAAGTTGAAGTTTGGAAATGGAGAAGTTTGACCCATAGTTAACTTTTGTGATATCGGGGTCGGAATGTGATTGCAAGAGTTGGAGAAGCTCCGTCATGTCATTTTGGACTTGTCTGTAAAATTTGGCATCATTCCAGGTTGATTTGATCGGTTTCGGCACAAGTTTTCGAATTTGGAAGATTTAGAAGTTCATAGTTCGATTCATGGCGTGATTTGTCGTTTCAACATTGTTTGATGTGATTTGAGACCTCGAGCGAGTCAGTGTTAGGTTATGAGACTTGTTTGGGAGTTTAGACGGGGTCCCGGGGGCCTCGGGTGTGTTCCGGGTGTGTTCCGGGTGGGCTACGGGTATTTTTCCCCATTTTTGGAACTGCTGTTTTGCTGCTTCTGGTATCCTTCTTCACAATCGCGAACAGCCTCTCTCATTCGCGATGCCTTGTTGCTGACCATCTCGAAATCCTTCTTCGTGTTCATGCCCCTCCCTTCGCGTTCGCGAAGCCCTGCATTTTCCTTCTTCGCATTCGCGACATTCCCTACGCGTTCGCGTAGGTCCCTGCTTTTCTTCTCCGTGTTCGCGAGCTCATCATCGCGTTCGCGATGAGCGACCTGGCAGCCTTAACTTTTATTCTTCACAAACGCGGTCCTCTGTTCGCTTCGTGATGCACAAAAATCTGGGCAGATAGAATATATCCCAAAATCGAGGGTTTCACCATTTTCATCATATTTTGACTTCTAGAGCTCGGTTCTTGGCAATTTTTGGTGGGTTTTTCACGTAATTTGATTGGGTAAGTGTTCTTCAACTATAATTAAATATATTCTATGAATTTATCATTATTTTTATCATTTAAATTGTGTTTGGGGTTGGGGAAGGAGTTAGTTTTTGAAGAAAAATTCTAAAACAAAAAATCGTGATTTGAGGGACCAAATGGTATCGGAATTTGATAAAATTTGTATGGTTGAACTCATATCAGAATGAGTATTCAGTTTTTGTAAAATTTGTTGGGTTCCAAAGTGTGGGTCTGTGGGTCGATTTTTGGACCGATTTTTTTGAATTTGATCAAGATTAAAACTTTATGATCCGGAATGGTCTCTTATGTATTTTATTTGTACTTTAAAGTTAATTTGGTTAGATTTGAGCTGTCCGGAGGTCTTTTCACTCGAGAAGTGCATCTTAGAGTATCGGTTTGTCGTCTTTGAGGTAAGTATATTGCCTAACTTTGTGTAGGGGGCTTCCCCTTAGGAATTGAGTCTTCTATGTTAATTGTAGTCCATGCATGCAAGGTGACGAGTGTGTGCTCAGACTTATTTGTAGAAAATTTTCTTCTATGGTTCTTAGGTCCTTATGTGGAAAGTATCCGGTTATGATTGGGTTTCCTAGTTGCTTAAATTGCCTCTATATGCTCCATATGACGTTGTTAGCTTTCCTCTAATTCTTACGTGTTACATTGACCCTAAATTGCCTTATCACGTGCTTATTATGTCTTGTTGTGTAGTTGAGGTTTCATTGTGAAGTTAATTGTTGGTACAAGTTTGGTTATAGCTGATTCCCTTACTGGGACATATTTAATTATTATTGTTGGTTTTCTTGCCGGGACGTATTTTATTCTTGTTGATGACTCCCTTGCCGAGATACTATTGTTTCCTTATTATTCCCTTGTCGGGATTCTTTCGTGATTAGTGTTGATTTGTATATTGGGATCGGGCATGCCGCAACAATATTATATGGATCGGGTTGCACGCCACAACAATAATATATTGGGATCATGTTGCATGCCGCAACAATATTATATGTATCGGGTTGCACGCCGCAACAATATTATATGGATCGGGTTGCACGCCGCAACATCATTATATGATTTGGATTCGGTTGCACGCCGCAATAAGACTATATGTTTTGGATCGGGTTGCATGCCGCAACAGAAATATATGATTGGGATCGGGTTGCCCGCCGCAACAAGAAAGAATAAAAGTGAATATTGATTCTTATAGTGAGAACGAGAGTAAAAGCACGAAGGGTGATGTCGTGCACTTTCTGCTGCTGTGTTTATTTGTTGTTATCAATTCAAATGTTTAAAATGGTTAATTCCTTTATTGTTGTGATCCTTTGTGTTAGAACCCACAATGTTTTCAATACCTCACCGTATTTATATATATTTATTTATACGTTCCAATACTTAAAACTTCAACAATTGATACATCCTTAATTCAATTAGTTTTCTCAATCATATCCCCTCAAACCGTCTGAGGTTGTATTTTTTTCTTAAAAAGGAATTTCTACTAAGTTTTAAGTTATCAACGCCCCTGTTAAAGGTAATAATTCTTCCGATGTTGTATCTTAAATTTAAAGGGGTACTTTCTTACTTGAATGATTTCTAAAAATAACTTCATCTTTTCTCGCTGATTTACCAAACTTATTTAGAAATTGAAATTTAATTTATAGTAAATAGGACTTCTTGAACATGTTAAGTGCATTTGTAAGGATATTTTGTATTGTATATCATGTGGATTTTGTTGTTAGGAGTGAGACGGAAAACATGTGGGCACGAGGTGCCATATGTGTTGAAAGTTTGAAAGTTGAGATTATGATATGAGAAGTCGAGGATTGAAATGGTAGGGATGGTGTATTAAACATGATGTGATTGATTGAGTCGCCATTGTTTTCTTTAATTGGATACATTCTTACTTGCCTCCGTCTCTATTACGTCAGTGTTGAATTGCTTGCGTTATCTAATTTACTTGGTTTTCGTTTGTTACTACCCGTGTTCTTCCTTTATTGATTATACTGTTTGTACTTGGATTTTATCTTTGCGGTTGATATCGCTTCGTTATCTTCATCTTGATGTTTTATTATCATATCCTGTTCATTTTATTTGACCAGTAGGTGTCCTGACTGTTCCTCGTCACTACCCCACTGAGGTTAGTCTTGATACTTACTGGGCAATGCCGTGGTATGCTCATACTACACTTCTGTATATTTTTTTCGTGTACAGATCTAGGTGGAGTGATAGTAGTTGTGCGGGTCGTCGCGGTGGAGACTCAAGGTAAACCTGCTACAACGTTCGCAGGTCTCGGAGTCACCTTCATTTGTATTTACTTCCATTTACTCATTTGTTTCGGGGCAGTGATGTATTAATTTGTGAAGTTACTCTTAGATAGGCTTGTGACTTGTACCACCGGTTTTGGGAATTTTGATTTATTCAGAGTTGGTTAATTTAAAGTTAGTAAGCATCAATGTTATTTCAGTTTATGTTAGGCTTACCTAGTTTAGAGACTAGGTGCCATCACGACTCATTCGGAGGGATTTCTGGGTCGTGACAACTGAGTATGTAAGGCAATATACTAAAAGATGAAACAGAACTGATGATATAATAACTGAAAGCAACTGGGGATCAAAGATAATCTGAAGATATGCTCATCAGCTAATACTTACTCAACTCTCTCAATATAGTGAGTAAAGTAGTTGTCCGGCCCTATAAGGCTTAGTATAAATATATATTTGTTATGTCGTAGTAGGCTCGCTCATAAGCGCTCATCCATACTAGGCTCTGTATCTCGACCAACTGGGCTCGCTCATAGGCGTTCGGCCACAGCAGGCTCGGTATATGACTTACCATCTGATCAGAGATTGCCCAATAGGGGCCTGCTCATCGATTATAGCTCGATGGTAATGAAAATACTTTTAATACTGTATATATGTAAATTCTCTGATCTCTTGACTGGAAGAAGAAAATACTCAATTGAATATGAAGTCCCAATAAGGAGAATATTGTAACTTACAAAACTAAGAAAATATACGTAATTTGCGAGACTAGCCAAATATACGTAAATTCCGGGATATGAATTTTTCTTTATGGCTCATTAACAAAATCATATAATGACAAGATCATGCAAAATGAAATAAGGGCTTAGCCTTAACATACCTGGAGTAGGAAAAAATCTGTATGATATCCTTGGAAAAAGTTACACCGTACTCCCTTAGAACCGCAAGATTGTACGTTGCTAAAATTCTAAAAATCTTCGTTACTTCATGATAGAAATCTGATTTTTCTCCTAAGTTAATGCCTTTTTGAGAAGAAATCACGTTTTGGTCTTGAATGAAACTTTGAAAGTGTTTGCAAGATGCCTACCGTTCTGTCTTATCTTGAAACCTTTTTTGAAAATCAAATTGCATGGTGTATTTTAGTCTTTAAGTGAAAGACTTTGATTAGGCAAACTTTTGGAATGACACTTTAGCAAGGAATGATATTAGTCATTCCTTTAAACATGGCTAGCTGCCACGTGGGGTTGGGGATGGGATATTTAATTCTTATCCACTTATTAGTTAATTGGGTAATGTTCGGTTACCCGGTAATTAATTAATTACCCGTATAATTTAAAAATTGCCCCAAATTACTTAAAATTCTACTTATTTTTAATATACTTTGTACCTTATACTACCGTGGTCATATGGTACCTTGTATGGTACTAGTTTATAATTATCGGGTATTATTACTTGATCCGTATTTTATCCCAAATTGGTCATTTTCAACGAAACTCGTTTTCTCTAATTCGTGCATCCTTTATCCTTCATGACACTTATTTATCGCTTGTTATAAATAGCATAAATACATTAATGTCAAGATGATCTCACCCCCGAGTCTACGCCAATTAACTGAAGATGAAATTTTAACGTACGAAAAATGTGAGATGTAACAGTAAACACTCAGAAACCCTTCCTCATACGTGGTGATTGATTCCTCAGACAAGGGAACCACCACGTGCTTATTTGCCCAGTTGCAATCCTTCTTAACTTGATCTAGGAGATCACTAGTGATTGTACATATGTACCTCAACATTTCTTCGCATCGGCCTGGAACCGAGGGGGTCTTTTCAACCTTAAAGTCAGAATCGAGAACGCACGGCGGAGGAAGGAATTCTTCAGGGCGTGGCTCCACCACTGGTTTCTTGTCGGCTGGTTGAGACGAGGAAACTTTCTCTTTCTGTGGAACGGTTTTGGATGTTTTAGCCATTTTTCGTTTTTGGTGAACAAAGAAGAACAAAGATTGAAATGCTTGATATTTCAGGAAAAACAATCAAAGAAAGGCTTGAGAATCTATAAAAGGCAAAGGAATATGAAGATTGAAAGTAAAGTTTGGGCAAGAGAAGGAAGATATATTTATAGGTTGGAGACGATGGTTCAAAAATCGGTAGTGGCCGACAATGACAGACAGGCATTAAATACCTCGACATCCGAACCAATGGGACGTTTTGGTGCTCTATGTCGCTTACGTCACGATGATGACGTCAAGATAGATCGGGGTAAAGGTCGAGGGCTCAATTTGTTTCTTGTCATTTTACTCCAAAAAATGAAGGAACTATCTGTATACGGTTAAAACAGGGCCCACCCAATTTCGCTAATTGACTGAGACCAGAAGGATGAATCGAGAATGAGCCCTGAAGCATATCTGACTGTGACACAAGGATAAGGTACCGAGTTCGGATTTGAGATACCTAGCAAGATTGAAACCGATAATGATCGAGGTTGAGCTAACAGACATCGAGCAAGACCGAAGACAACATAATAACGGAAATGCGAGATATTCGTGACTGGTCGAAGATCATGGCGGAAATCTCGAAACAGATCAAATCAAGGGCGGTTATTTAGTAATCATGCGATTTACTTTTATAATTAGAATTGTACCATAGATAGGATTCCTCTACTATATAAAGAGGGTTCTTATCATTTGTAAGGGGCGTGGTTCACAGATATCAAAGCAATATAATACTTTCTCTTTCGTTTATATTCTCGTTCATCAGCTTGTTATATTTTTAATTGTTTTTGCACCAATCAGTTCGAGGGTATTCAAATTCGAAGGTTAACTTCCATTCAAACACTGGTTTGCTTTATCTTATTGTTAATTTCTATTACTAATCTTCATATTCATCAATTGGTATTAGGTGAAATCACGTATCCTTAAAACTACATTATAAGTTTAATTATTATCTAATTTTTAGGGTAAACACACTCATATTTGTAATAGTACGAAACTACTTTAACTCAAATAGAAAAACTTAGTCCTATACAGATTTGAGTACAAATTCAGTTTAGACATGGATTAATTAAACTAGCAAATAAAAAGTTTTAAATAATTTAAATTTCCTACTACAACTTTAAACTAATTTTTCAATATTTTCCCATAATTTATAGTTGTATAAGTGTGACTTTTTTGTTTTATGCATTTGGAGCGCGTGTCTCCTGCTTTCACTTGTTGATGCACTACTCATCAACCTTCAATTGTTGAAGCACTTTCTGTTCAATCTTCAATTATTCGAGCACTTTCTATTTAATCTTCCAATTGTTGAAGCATTTTCTCTTCAACTTTCAATTGTTGGAGCATTTTCTCCCCAATTTAATTGTTGAAACACTTTCTCTCCAACTTTCCAATTTTTCAAGCACTTCCTCTTCAACTTTCGCTTATTAGAGCACCTTCAATTGTTGTTCAACCTTCCAATTGTTGAAGCACTTTCTCTCCAACTTCTAACTTGTTATTGCCCACTTTTCTCCAATTTTTAAAGAAAAGCTTCTTTCTCCTGTGCAATGTTCGATTTGAACTTTTTTTTAAAATCTGTAATATTTTTTCTCAATTCTTCTCAGCATGATTTTTTTCATGCATATATCATTTGTCCGGCGGTCTCAGCAAGATTATTTTTCTTGCATATACTGAAAGGTGAAAAATTCTCTTTTCTAGTTATTTCTCTTGGTATCTTTTGCAACAAAGGCCTCTTTGGTTGTTTTTTCATCACTAATTGCCTTGCTTTGCTCAACAGCTTGCAAAGCATTAGCTAAATCATTAACCAAAATTTTTGAGAGGTCTTTAGAATTATCAAGTGAAGAAATTTTAGACTCAAATTTCTTTGGCAAGCTCACAAGAACTTTTTCAATAATTGTGTTGTACGAAAACTTTTCACTAAATACTCAATTTTTTTAGAATTATCTATGATTTTGTCAATATAATTCATGATCAGACGGGCGGCACATTGTTAGCGCCGCAACCAACAACAAAAATCAATTTTAGTCTCTACCAGATCATAGCGGCCCTGATACTAATATGAATGAAAACAAATTATTTGAAGGTTCTCTACAATTTCCATGTTTTCGCACACAAAAATAGTTATTAACACCCCTATTAATAATAGTATGAACTTACTTTAACTCCAACCATAAAAACTTATTCCTATATGAAATTGACTATAAATTTTATTTAGACGTAAATTAAATAAACTAGCAAATATTAAATCCTAAACAATATAAATTTTCTACTATAATTTTGAATTAGTTTTCACACATATCATATATTCATTTAGTTGACGTAAACTACGAGTAAATTTTTACCTGATCATAATCAGCCTGAGACCTCCAATGCTTCGTTTCAATAGGAATGTTGACTTAAGCTAACAATTTTTTATTTTTTTTAAAAAAGGAATATAAGTTGTACACGCGGAAAACCGATGCAGTTTAATAACACAATATCATATGTTATAGTTGGACCAATAACCGCATAAATGGAAAAAACTTGCAAAGTAGAAGGTATTTCACGCTCATAACATGCTGAAATGAAGGGAAAATACCAATACTAAGGAACTGAAATAGCGTATTTCTTTTTTATACACAAATTTTCAGAAGGGAATATTCTACTTTGAGAAATAGTCCTCAGTCCGTCCCTTGAATCCAATTTGTCCAAAAGTTAGGCAGATGAACAAGCCCAAGTGCCAGCACACCAACCATAGCCTGTCCACAACACACACATATATATCCAATTTAAAATTGCAACAAATTTCTTGAACTATAAAATGAACTTTTACTATATATCTTCCTCGATTTTCTTCAAAAATATGCAAACTTGTCTAGAAAAACTTTTAAGTAAGAGTATTACAAAAACAACTTAGTTTTGAGGTGCTTTAAGAACACAGTAGTTCTAAATCGAAAATTGATTTTCTAAAGAGTTTAAGTTCTATCGACAACCTAAGAAGTATATATATATATATACTAATTTTGTTGCACGTGCGTTGCATGTGTATACCAAGTAAAGCTACTCAGCTTGTTACCTTTTATGATGTATCTAATATCCTCAAATAGAAGTATTTTATGTGAATGTAAACAACACATACAAATAAAAGTACAAATCAAATGCAGTCCAATATACTAAAACTATTTTTAGTGAAATTTGATCAAGCCACGGCTGTCAATTAATCATAGTTTATTTTAAAATCATTAAACTTGAAACTATTTAACATCATTCCTACCTATAGTAAGTATGCTCAGAGTGAATGAAACTATGATTTCAGTTACAAAAGAAACCATAGAGCTACATTTTCAGATAGAAGTGCTCTTTCTTCTAGGGAATTGAATTACCCTAAAAGAATTTCTAATTTTCCAACTTAATATATGAAAGATAGATTTGGTAATTGACAAAGTCCGAGTCAGTACCAAATGGAGCAAGAAATAAAAACACCAAAAGGAAATACAAAATTTTACTTTAACAACCATGTAACTATCCTTCTTTGGAGAATAAAAGAAAGATTTAACTATAATTCCTTTACCATATATCTTACTATAATTCCTCTCTTTGCACCAATTATAGTCCCCATATTTTTCACTTCTATCTGCTTCTTTTCTTTAATCCACTAAATTATACTCCATATATGATTGTTTGATATCTAAAAAAAGAAGGAAGATTTCAGACGCGCAAGAAACATTGAGACAAAGAAGGCTCGTGCGAAATAATATTATTTTTTTTCAAATTATCACCATGTCCAGGAATTTAGGGATTTAACAAAAACTCTCGCTTACGTGTAGAAGCTCATCACAATTCACATAAGAGATCTACCCTAACATTATTTATGAAATCAAGTTTTAGAAAAATCATAAAGCACAAAAGTTCATAAACAGTTAAAGATTTAAAGAGTAGAACCTGATATTGTTATCACTTTCTCCCTAATTTATTACTTTGACTTTACTATTTGTGATTAGTCTCATAGAAATCTTCTAGCTCTACTTGCTTCTGACGTTCAACATTGTAAATTTAAGTGCCATAACATCAACAATATTAAAAAGCAATGTTCAGTTTGCTTTAAAGACAAATCAGTTTTGAACTTAAAGAGAATGACCTCAGAGTCTTAGCATGTTTTCTGAAATGCATATTTCTCCTATAAGATAAATATTCCAAGCTAATGAGAAATCTAATTACTCAACAAAAAAACAGAAAGAAAGAAAAAGGAAATCAAAGAATGTCATGTCATCAAATTTAGACATAGTGAAATATAAAATGAGGACCTTATGCGGTCTTATAATCCAATCCTAGAATTAAAAAAAAAAAAAAAAAAAGAGAAAGAAAATCATTTACTTTGTCAGGACTTAAAAGAAACTTTTATAAGCTAAAACCATTTAATTGCACTCCTCCAATTAAATTGTTTTCTGCCCATATAGTTTTTATTCTCGAGCTCGTACTCAAAATCTTTGATTAAGGAAGATAATCCTTACCACCCTATCACACTCATGATAAAATTAAATACACAAGTTACTACCTAATTTCTCCGTTCTTAAAAAATCCAATAATTTTAGGAACTTTACCTATGAAAATTAGCTATATAAAAAATTTTAATCTGAAATCCAAGTCAAATCTCTTCAATAAGTAAATTGGTAAACCCTTTTTTCTTACGTAATAAGAAAATCTGCTCTATCACATGTCCACCATTGGAAAAAAAATATTAAAGTGCGATCAATTATACATATGGAAAAACCCTTTCAATCTATTTCTTCTATTTTGGAACCCTAGTCAACTAAACAACAAAAAGACTATTATAATTTTATAATTAGAACGCTACATTTTTTATTTGATCTCCTAAACTGTTTTTGTTTATCAGTGTTTTGTTATGAAAAACTTGAGATGATTTAACTAAATAAAGTTAAATTGAATAATATCTTTGTATTATTTCATACATCATGATTAAAACTAAAGATTAAAGGATAACATGAGGAAATATTTTTGGACATTATTCTGATATTAGAAAAGATTAATTTATCTGAAGAGGGATTGATCAATACAAATTTATTTCTCTTAGAACGATAATATGAATGTATCAAAATGTATCTATAAAGGTGTTCAACTATTGTTATTATATTCTCAAATATTTTGTTTAAATGCTCAACAATAACTATAGGGCTTTGAAACAATGTGCTAAAATTTATTATATTGGTCACAGTGCCAATGGTAAACTAAGTAACTAAAGCACAGAGCAATATTCGGACTATAAAAATAAAATTACATACAAATAGCATAAACAAATTGAGCAGATAAAAACGTATCCATTATTTTGAGTCAGAAAGAATTGCAGAAACAATAATTCAAAGAATGAACGTACCTTAAATAAGAAATACTTTATCTTTAAATTTCATTTTGAGAATCTCTTTGGCAGAAAGGATAGTGACGAACATACCAAAAAGTTTAATGACAATCTTTCCCTCGTAATAGAGACATGAACAGAGAAACCCAAGCATGCACCATATGAAAAATAGGTGACACTTGGGCTGTTTGTAGACGTTAGCAATTTCAAACAGGTGTATGAAACGTTGGTGCATTAAATTTTTTTTATATTATTAAATAGGATAATTAGATTTTTAAGAAGACAAATTGCTTGATTCAAGAGAAATGAAAATTTAAAGTTTAATAACATTTTGACTTTGTGGAAGGATATAAAGGAGTGTCTTTATTTAACATAAGATTAATAAACAAATGAACAGGAAAATACAAAGAAGGGAATGTATCGTTTGGTGAAGGTTCGCTTGGACTCTTCGTGACGTTTGGTGACTTTGGCTTAGGACTCTTCGTAGGAGTTTCTTTTTTTATTTTTTATTTTTTTGGTTATAGTAAAAATAGGTCTTTAAGATAAGAGGGGTATAAAAGTAAATATCAAAGGATTAATATTGCACCAGTTAATAAATATCAAAGGGCACATCCATTCGGTTTGGGGTGTTTTGCATGGCATTTTTTTTTCTTTTTTTAACTAAAAATAATAATTAAATTATTTAGAAGAGTATTTAGGTAATTTAGCTTTTAAGTTAGGGAGTTCATGCTTTTAATATAGTATAGACAGATATATAAACAGTTAATTAGGTAACTGACAAGATAACTATAGATAAATCTCTATGATAAATAGTACTCCACTCATAACCTTATAATTATAATACTGCGTAACTAACCTACTATGTATATAAGCTATTGTATACCATGCATCAATATATATAATTTAAACTATATATACTTTTGGGAAACTCAATTAATAAATGGCAGAAATAAAATGTGTTGAGAGTAAATATACCAGAACTGAGAAGTGAGAGCAGGTCCAGTGGGGAAATGAGAGAGTTCAGTGCCAATGCTATCAAAGAAAAGCCCACTCAAACTCTTGCCATTGATTACTGGAATGCTAGAAGGAGCCAGCCATCCAATCAAACCAAATCCAATCACATTCAAGTCTCTCCTCAGCCAATCTCTTTGAAAATTACTTCAAAACATCACGTGGTAAAAACAATTAATCATCTATAAATACTCCCCCAGAGGGAAAAGAAAATGGAAATATATAAACCATTGTAATTGGATGGAACCTTATTTGGTCATTTACCATGTAAATTTGCCTCCTGAAGCTTGTGCTACCCTTAATGGGTTTCTTGCTGTCACTGGTGATTTCAACAAGCCTGTAAAGAGAAAAAAGAAGAGATATTATTATTCGTCATTGAAAAATTTACACCATAAGTTCAATTTAACTGGCTATAGCATGTTAATACCTTTTTCAGGACAGGCTTGTTACAAAGAATTACTACCTATCATTGTCAATCAATTTAAGGTGATGGAACAGAAAATCTATACCTGAGCTGAGGCAAGCTTTCTTTGGAGAAGAAAGAGATGAACTAACTAAGCCTACAACAGCGGACATTGTTGCTGCCATTTTTGCTTCTCTGAATAGTATTTCAGTTAGTGTCACTAGGAATAGAGAATGGAAGAAAATTATTGATAAATTATATAAGTGGACAGCATAGATATTTGGGAAATCTGTGGTGACAAGTATGATTGTCTCTTTCATAAAATTCATAGACCTTCTCTTGATCAATGCCTTATTGCCATGTGGATTTTTATGGATAAACTGGTCTGTGTTTTGGATAAATGGGCTCTACTTACTGCCTATTGGGAACCGTGTTTGGTTTCAATTTTTCATTCTCATATTAATAACTCCGACATCAGTTATTATATATAATTATTTTACTCCATATTTAAGATGAATAAAAATATGTGTATTACACAAATGCTTTAAATTATGACTTGCTTACATAATCATCTTGATTAACATCTCCCGTTACTTCTGATAATGTTAAAAGCGCTAATTTTGTAAATATAGGAGATTGTTTAAATAAAATATTCATGTATACATCATTGATTTTTTTCTTAAAATGTTTTATTTTATATAACTAAAATTTCAATTATAAATATTTTAATTTATAATCATGTTATGTTAATTGCTTTAACTACCTGTGATGATAAAACCAAACATGATACTGGACCAAGTGATTTGTCATGGGTAAAGCGTATTACTAGTAACAAATCATTGAAATCAAACACATTTTCTGGATGATACAATGTATTTAGATTTTGATACAAAAAAAATAAGCATCCACTTATAGATGTTAATAAAGAATATGGTTTTGATGTTTGAACTCGTAAAGAAAAATTTCGCTAAGTACCTACTAGGTTGTCTTTAGTTTTCTTAATTTTTTTGTACTGAACCGGACCAGGCTAAGATCATCATAAGAATAGTTTGCACATTCACATGGTTCTCGCTAATAGTATTACAAGGAACAAAATTGGAGTGTCCAGACAGGTAAAACCCACAAACGAAAACAACTATATATCAGAGAGGTTAAACTCCAAAAACTAACGCAAAAAATAAAAATAAAAAAAAAACAAAAAAAAAACAAAAAAACAAAAAAAAAACTATAACTATACATAGCGGGTCTCACACAGACACCATAAACAGAAGGAACCCCCCTATACACTTGATCACTTGATCCTCTTTCCGCTCCAGTAAACACAATGTATTTCATTAGACGAATTAGAAGAGTTCCACTTCATATTATGAATGATGAGCATTTAGCACTGCCCGGTATACCATGTCAATGAATTGGTCATCCTGTCATGGAAATAAAGATCATATCAGATGCACGAAAAGACCAGAAGAGAGCATATCAAATAAAGACTTGTAACAGGAAAGAATAAGCATAAGAATAATTGGAATAGGAAAAGAAAAAAAAGATACAAACATTACCAGCAACTCTATCAAGAATAGAATAACACATGAGCATAGAACGCTACTACAATAGCCCCTCATCTACTAGAGTCGCTCACTAGTTCATAATAACTGAATTCAGAATCTTTTCATTGTTCCCGCATCTCAAATTCTTAGAACTTTAGATATTGCTCAGCATGCTTGTATTTTACAGTTTTTCTCTGTTCTCCTGCAAAATTCTGTGGTTTTGGTAGAGCACAAGGAGCTAATTAGACATTCTTCTTAAAAGCCAACAAATTTATGGTTTCCTCTATGGTTTTAAGGAGTATCAATGGACTGCCACTATCAAACTGTACAGCAGTTAGAAAGCTTTAGTTTCCATTATATTTTGCTACTATTTGGGTCCACAAGCAAGCACATAGATGATCCTTCTCTTCTTCCCTTTCTTTTACCCCGAGGGTGTAGTGCAAAAAAATGTTCTTTCTTAATCTGCTTTTATGAAATATGCTTTTTATCCAGTTCTTTCATCAGAAAGAGGATGGGGTAGAAGTAAGGTCTGCGTACACACTACCCTCCCCAGACCCCACTTGTGGGATTTATACTGGGTCGTTGTTGTTGTTGCTTTTTATCCAGTCCTGTTCATTCCTGTATTATTGACACTACTTTCTTTCTTAAATGTTGACCAATCTCTCCTCCCTCCCTCCCTATTGGAGTGGTAAAGGACCAAAGACAATGATATCATGCTGATACGTAGCGCCATGCCAGTAATATTTTTATTTCACCAGCCACAAAGTGAATCATTTCAGACCTAGTACATAAAAACTGCTAGTTGACCAATGATTTTATGCAGAAAGGAACTTTAACATTTTTACAGATTGATGTTCATTTTCACATATCAAGAATTTTGGATTAAATTTTAACAGGCTTTTCAAAGCATCTGAATTGAGAGTTAATCCGCTGTAAGCAAGTATTAAGCTATCACTGAAATGCAAACATGCTTTAACAGTACCAATAAAATAGGACCATATATAATAGGAAAAATCTGATGAGGAGGAATTCACAAATAAATTCATATAATAGGGAAAATCTTGATAGTGGAATAAGGAGCTTCATAAAGAAACACAAGGTCATCAATCTTTTGATTTCCTTAAAGCAAAATGCACAAACTGTTGTACAAAATACCAACTATCCTATGTTTGTACTACTTGGTACTCACCAAATGCGCTTGAAGGACTACGCAGCCATGCAAACTATTCCAGACAACTTCCCCTCCAATTATCCTATGTTTGTGCTACTTGCACCCTCTTCAGCTCTTCTTGATGTGATTATTCCTAATCTTGTCCAATTTTGTATGACGCACATCCATCTTAACATCTACATTTATACGACACTTATCCAGTGAAGAAGCCCAATATTCGTCCATACATAACATTGCTGTACTCATAGACATTCTACACATATAAAGCTCCTGTATCACTTCTCCATCTTTCATGTCATTCTCTTGGAAGACTGAGCCTAGGTAACTGGAATTTCTGCATTTAGTCAACACAGATCCCTTCAATGTGACTTCAATTATTGTTCTTCTTGTGAAGACTAAATTTCCAATATTATTATTTACCTCACTTCTATTTATGATAAATCCCCCATTCTCTAGAGTGCTTCTCCTAGTACCAGGATTTAGTTTACCCCCTCGCTGGTTTCCTCAATTAACATGATATCGTCAACGAATAACATGCACCATCAAACCCCATTTTGTAGTTCCTAACCTAATCCATACTTTGGTAAAGAAAACCGGGCTCAAGGAAGATCCATACATAAACTCACAATTATGGTGAACTCCCTTGTATCTCCTCCCATTGTTCTCACACTTGTGACTAGGGGTCGGGTCGGGTCAAAACGGGTAATGCAAAAATGGATGAATTATTCGACCAGACCTATATTTAATACGGATAGAAAATGGGCTAACCGGCGGATAATATGGATATCCATATTATCCATGGCTTTTTGAATATGATCACTTTTGGGAGAATTCCTAGTCTCAAACTTGAGAACCCCCAATTTGAGTCTTTAAATGTAGAAGTTAAAACCATAACTATCCATTGGTTATCCATTTTTTAAGTGGATAATATGGTTCTTATCCATATTTGACCCATTTTTAAAAAGTTCATTATCCAACCCAATTTTTTAGTGCATAATATGGATAGCTAACTGCTTTTTCTATCCATTTTTCCACCACTACTTGTGACTGTCACGTCATACATATGCTTTTTCGTGAATAACAGTTTAAAAAGTATGTAACGAATCAACACCTTAGTGCTATGTGGTGTAAATTTCCAATTAGCTAGTCAAATGTCCAATGCAAGAGCAACCAGACGCTAACAGGTTCACAGATACACCACATATACATACACACACACACGTGTAAAAGGTATAAATATAGACATCCTGCACTGCGTAAATGTCTCATCCTTCTCAGTGGAATGGCATCCAGATATGCCTCCAGATGAAAGCTTATGTCATGTAGAATGAGAGGAAATGAGAGAAGCTACAAAAACCAAGTCCTAAAAGTGATTGCTGTGTATTCTTACTGACATTCACAATGTGACTTGTTACACATAAAGCTATGCATGTTACAACAATTGTTTTCCTTTAGTATACCCTCTCAGCACAGTGTCCTTACCTTGCGATACCAATCTCTCATTACAAGGACAAAAGCAATTAACTGTAGATTACTTAAAGTTGAATGCGTTCATCTTCAAAGGTTGTGGTGAGGTTGTGGTGGGATGGTAAGTCCTTTTTATCCTTAACTAGAGGTCTCAGGTTCGAGCCTTGAAAATGAAGTCGCCTTTTGATACGAACTGGTCCACCGTCCAGCGACCACCGTACATGTGAACCACCTTGATGACGTGGACGCAAGCATCACGTGAGCCATCTTGATGATGTGGACGCAAGCATGTGGACCTAGGCCATGCTTACAATGATTGAAATACTTGGGCTTCAAGTTTTCCCTTTAAGGCATAAGATGAGTTCATTTGTAGAGAGCTAGATTTTGGATAATAGAAGAATTACCTTGTTGGGTAAGGTTTTGGGGATTGTTCCCTAGTTTCTCTCTTTGAACCTTTCTTGGATTGATCCAATGTGTGGATTTCCATGTATGAGTTCATGTCTCTTCTCCCATGGATTTATTCTAGTAATTAAATTTTAGTTTAATTGTTAGTTTATCCCTTCTTTCTTCTAAGTCTCTTCCCCCTCATTTTCTATTTCTAGATCTACCCTTGCTATCTTATCTTATTATTTGATTATTTATCAATTTCTGGCTTCTGTGTATTTTAATTTGTATCATTTTGGTAAGAACCCCCCCCCCCCCCAAAAAAACCCATCCCAAAGGTGGGACTTTAAGGCGAAGGTACGGGACAGTGGGTGGGAAAAAAAATTTAATGTCTTCAAGAATGTTTAACATAGCAAACTAACCAAGGAATTCAGGAAAACATACCTGAACAAGCATTAGAAGTGCTTCCCGCACTTTGTCTCTGCTAACAACAGGTCCATAGTTTGGGTTAGGAGCAGAAGCAGGAGTGAGAGATGGAGGAGGAATCGGCGGAGGAAATGGTTGAAGCAAAGGAGCTCCATAAGGACGTTGGAGATTCCCAAGCGGAAGCAGTGGGGGAGCAGTGGGCACAGATGAAGAAACGGCAGGCATCAGCAGAGAGGAGGCGGTTGGAGGACCAAAAAATGATGATGGCTTCACAAGATTTGAAGACCATTTAGCACTGCTGTCTGATTCAGATGCATCAAGGAGGGGCCTCAAAAGGGAAGAAGTTGAAAGAGGCGGAGATGGAATCAGGGCAGGTGCTGAAGAGGGAGGAACAGCAGCAGCAGGACGAGGAGGAGGCAGGACCGGTGAAGATGAGTGGTATGGCTGCCCTGGAACTGTAGTACTCGGAGCATTCCCAATTGTCATAGCATTCTGCAGAAGAAAAGCACAAATTTAGTTAAGATGAGACATAGTAAAAATCAAAATTTCCAGCTGATTCTCTTTTAAGAAGTATTTATTACGTACGGACATGTGAAGAAGAGAGACACTGATGCCCTGATTAGGAGGTCTGAGAGGAGGGGTAGAGGGAGGCCTAAGAAGAACTGGGGTGGGGTGATTATGCATGACATGACTCTGCTCCAGCTTACCGAGGACATGACCCTCGATAAAAAGGTGTGAGGTCGAGAATTAGGGTGATGGATTGACAGACAGTCTAGAGTTTCGCCTTGTCTTACCAGTAGTATTAGTACTAGTCGTGTATTTTCCTATTCCTAGTCCCTTGTTTTTATACGGTTTGTCATTATTATCAGCAGAATTGGCACTATTCTTGTAGTTTAGTATCCCTTGATCTCTGTTATTACTCGTTGTATCATTTGCTTCTATTCTCTTATTATCTTGTTGTTGCTATTGTTTATCTATTGCTTCATTTTTACTTTTTTTGAGCCGAGAGTTTTTCGGAAACAACCTCTCTACCTTCATAAGGTAGGGGTAAGGTCTGCGTACACACTACCCTCCCCACTTGTGGGATTTCACTCGGTTTGTTGTTGTTGTTTTTTATGGTTTTTTTCCTTACCAACATACATCATTAACTGTTGGCGGGATATCTAATTAATGTTTTTAAGGAAATTACTGCACAGAGCAAGCTTGGACCATATCTTCTTTTTTACTTCAGGGTCAATTCATGGCCTAAGTTCAAGTCCTAGTACTCCTTGAGACTTCATCCAAGTCATTACCTAGAGTATAGACAGTGTTCTACCCTTGTATATATATTTTTTTCAAATAACGGTGGTGTTCGGCCAGCTTGCTCACACTCGACTAATTTCAGCACCCTGCTACCTCCCACCAGCATAGGTACCGAGTAACTCTGTCCACCATGGCAAGCCAAATGGGAAGAAATAACCTAGTATTTTTGTCTCCACTGGGATTTGACCTGAGACCTCATGGATCTCCACCAACTTCATTGACCCCCTAGACTACACTGAGTGCTTTAATTTTTAAATACAAACATGCAGCTTGCAAGTACCTATATGCCCTTGTATATTGGGGTCAAATATGAAATAACAGGTTTAGCTTGAAAATGCACAAGAGTAGCTATCACTTGTTCGACTAACATACTGAATGCATATTACATATACCCCACTAATACTTGAGAAAAGTTGTTCTACACAAAATTAAAGATCTGAAAACAAATGCCCAACAAGAGTAACTGAAGATCTTTAAAAGGCACCGACACATGGAAAAGATATTCCTCACTAAGATATCTTGCACAACAGACACGATATATTGGAAGAAGAGCAAAGAAAAGGGAGAAAAAAAAAAGCATACACTGAAGAAGTTCAAAAAGGCATTTTCCTCGGGGAGGTGCGGAGCATTTGAGGCAGTAGACGACGATGGCTCCAGAGGACCATCAATTACAGCCATGGTTGGAACTGCTTCCAGCTCTTCAAATTCACTGTAGTAAAATTGCAGATAACCAAAAGTTCCTTTCAGAAACCGATTAACAGCAACTGGCATCAGTCAAAAAAAATTGAGCAAATGGCTAGCAGTGAAAGAGATTACTCCGAAAAGTTAACATGGAGGGAGTGGGGAGATTAAAGTTGACCTAAAAATTTCCTTCTTCACCTTGTGGTTCATTACTTAACCTACCACCCTGGTTGCTTCAACCAAATATCAGGCCATTCATCAAGTTAATCAGACAGGTAAGCATCGAGTGAGAAGCAGACATGTCTACTAACACTTCTCCCAAAACCAGGCAGCTTACTTGCGGTAAAAAATTCTACTATTTGAAGAGTTGACTTGGGAATTGAAACATATCTGATTGACCAAGTCCCTTCATCTGGCTGTCATCAACATTTATCTACTATGCACCTTTTCAGTAAGATTTAACTTAGGCACAACTCTTCAAATGTCAAGATGAAATTCAATAATCGATACAAAGGTCAAGAAATCTATCACGAAAAGTGCAATTGTAAAAATGCTGAAGTTGTTTTAATACCCTAACATCTTAAATTTTTATTTTTATTTGGAAAAGCTCGCTAGAAGTATCTTAATTCCAGTAAGCATGAAATGAAATACCTTTTTGTCAGTGGTACTTTTGACTTGGTAGGCACCTTGGAATATGCACCGAGTATCCTGATCACCAGCAAACACTAAATTTATTGACAGGTTTAAAAAGCTAATCATCAAAGATAAAATGCATGGGATGATCCGAAAGGTACTTCTTTTAATCCCTTTGCTTCTCATTAGCCGGTTATACAATTTAGTTAACTAGTATGCTGTTGGAAGTGCTGGTTTGCAACACTAGGCACCAATGCTCCATGCATTCTCAGTTCCATATAATCCTCAATTAACAGTTGAACTTAACTTTATGAACTATTTCTTCAAAGCATCAAGTAGGCTTTAAAATATTTTAAATTTATTTCTGCAACTACGCTATGACCTATTAGACATTAGCTTATACTCAGGACTGTTATAAGTAACAATTTTTCCACTATATCTTAGAATCATCTACTAACCACAGATATTCCCACATATGCATTCCCCAAATCATGATCAGAAGCATTAACAATTGAGTCCTTCAAATGCTGCATCATGCAAATTTAACTACCTTTTGTCCTAGAATTAACACCCTATACATTTTGGAACCAAAAAGACAACCCAAGGCAAAAGAGAAAAGAGGGTGGGGAAGAAAGGGAGCATTTCTGGAGAGAAAAGCTGAGAAATATTACCTGTCAAAGAGATTTGCAACTTCTTCACATTCACGCTGATTATAAAACCATATCCCATTTACTTCTTGGGAAGCATTTCGATACAACAAATATGGAACCTGGACCTCATACTCAAAATCCCCCAGGAGATCCTCCACCAAATTATCTGCACACAGGAATGAACTCTTTGTAAGGCACAAAAATTGAACAAACGTACTCACGCTGAAGGCAAACTCACAAACGTTCTGTTGCAACTTATCAGTAAATATGACATTCATATGAGAACCTTTACACGCCAAATCTCATTTCTGCATGACTCGTAGAATTGGAACCCAGAGTTTTAGCGCCAAGACAGAGGCACTAATAGCAAAGTGTTGAGTGTTGTTTCAACTAAAGCTTAGTGGTGAAGCCACATATAGAAAGGCAAAGGAGGCTTGTCGAATCAAATCTCTCGTGTCTGTCAATTACCTCGGAACATGCAAATGTGAAAGGACACTTGGTTTTCTTTCTTTTATTAACTAAGTTAGAAAGAGTCCTCAGTGTTGTGCATTCCTTCTCGTTTATTGAATAATAATACATTGAATTGTTATTTCCATCTGCCAGAATATATATTTTGTGGACAGGGTTTAGTAATTTGATAACTAATTAGTCAACACCCAAGCCAGAAATTTTATTAAGAATATGAGTGACATCAGGTATCCAATTTTATCAACGGAGAAATCATTTGCCTGCTATTGGTGCGAGTTGTAAGAACCTCCCCCCCTCCTCGTAGTAGGCATTTTATGTTCTAAGACGGGGCCTCTTATTCAAAGATAGTCCAACTGCATTCTTCTCTCCTGCTTATTCAATTAACATTCTGTGGATCCGTACTGACACCCAATTAAATGACTTCAAAAGGAAAGACGAGCCTTCATATTAAAAATTCACATCTGAGTGAAGCAAGTGAGCGGTCCAAATGTTAAAGCAAGGATTTTATAAGTATCTTTGTGTACTTATTTGTTAAAGGATTTTTAACCTCCCCCACCGCCACCACTGTAACTCTACCTCTGACCCAAAGTGAATGTCATGTAATTTACATTGTTGTGATGCAGTAAAGGCTATAAATAGTATTAGTACAATCCGGGATCAAATAGTCAATCATGTATAACTTCATGAACATCTTTCAACAGGGAAAAAGCAAGATACTTTCTAATCAACCAAACACAAAATGCAAGTGGAGAGTAATTGTGAAACTGACCTGTATTTCGTCGGTTCATAACAATAAACTGAAACCGCGGTTGAGAACTCCTGTAACACCCTCTGTAAAAATTAATCATCACAAAATAGAAAAATACAGAACGCAAAATCAAAAATCAAACAAATAATCTATTAAAGATGAGTTTCCTAATACTCGCCTCTTGACAACAAATAGAGATCCTTCCACATCCTTTCGACTCTGTATAAGCAATTCAATTACAGATTATATTAAATAGAAAGAGCAAAATAAATAAATAAATTCGGAAAATTGAATTACCCATTGGCTGTTATCGATGTTGAATTCGTAGAAGGTAACATGAGCAGCAGTGATAAGAATTTCTTCAATGAAAGGATCGATACGCTGAAGAACGGTCAAGTTGAGGAGCTTGGTGCTGTTCTGGTCCAGATTCGGCATTAATTTTCCGTTCTGTGACATTATTTTCACCGAATCTTAGAACGGCAAAGTAGCTGTAAGCTGAGGTTCCGAGTGTGAGAGAAACCCTAGGATTGCTCCAGATTGAAGAAAATTTGTGCTTTGCTGTATATATCTGATGAGAGAGATGGAAGAGATGACGAACAGGGGTCAGGGTACAGACACATGTATTTAGTTTTCTTTTTCCTCTTTGTTTTTAATAAAAAGTCTTTTTATCAATATTTTTTTGTAAAAAAATAAAAAGTTCCTATAAATAATTTCTTTTCCTAAGTTAAGATAGTCCATCTCAACTTGTTTGACAGTGAAGCATGACTGCGGCTCCCCATTTTCTTTTTCCTCTTTGTTTTTAATAAAAAGTCTTTTTATCAATATTTTTTTGTAAAAAAATAAAAAGTTCCTATAAATAATTTCTTTTCCTAAGTTAAGATAGTCCATCTCAACTTGTTTGACAGTGAAGCATGACTGCGGCTCCCCATTTGGAGTGCTAGATGGATTCCAAATACTCCCCTTCTGTGTAGAAGTGAGGAACTCACTTGTTGTGAGATTGAAGAAAGGGTAATAGAGGGGGAGTTCTCTCTGACACTAGAACCCACTGTAGTTTTTCCCAAACCACTCCCCATATTCCCCCAAAACCACTAGATATAGCAACTTCTAACGCCATCAATAGTGATCCAAGGGAAAATAGTGTATCCATTCTTCAGGAATCCCCCTCCTTTAAAGATAAATTACTCAATGATACTATTCTACACAACACTGCACTCCTTTTTGAAAATCAAGTAGAGCAGTCTTCAGAGCCTATGAACTACACCAAGGACTACACCTCGAGTGACTTGAATACATTAAATGAAAGCTACAAGGTTAACCTATCATTTGAGGATATGCAGGTATTTATTATCCTTGGAAATACTCGATAATCATAAAGCTCTTAGGGAAGCGTATTATGCACCACTACCTAAGGAAGAAAGTTCAAGAACAATGGAAGATAACTGAAAACTTCCCCTTAATCGATTTGGGTGCAGATTACTACGTTGCTAAATTTACAAAGGAAGAAAACCTAGCTAAAGTCCTGCACCAAGGTCCATGGTTCATCAATGGACATTTTCTTTCAGTTCAAAAGTGGGTGCCAAACTTTGTGACATCAGAAGCTAAGCCCCTCAATACTGTTATCTGGGTTCGCCTCCCACACTACTGTTATGATGGAGTGATTCTTAGGAAAATTGGGAACACCATTGGAAGATTGCTAAGAGTCAATGCATGTACTTCGGCTACCCTAAGAGGTGGTTATGCCAAAATCTGTGTGGAAATCCCCATGGAACAACCAGTTAAATCTTTTATATTTATTGGGACACACAAGCAATCCATCCAATATGAAGGAGAGAACTTTCTCTGCAAAAAATGTGGTAGACTCGGTCATATTAGCCCACACTGTCCTCATTCCATGTCAGCAATGGTTCCAAAAGATAAGGAATTGCAGAGTTCCCAGAAGAACCATCAACATCCATGCAGTGAAACTTGGGAAAAAGTATCGTTTAGCAGGCCCAAAAGCAGAGGCACACGACCAAAACCAACTGCTTTTAATGACTCAGAAACACCAGGTATTAGTGTAAAGATCTTTAATGCAGACACGGGTAAGTTCCTTCAAACCTAGAAATTAAAGTTTGTAGAGAAAGATACTTATGATAAATCTTTAAAATTAAAAGGTATCAATAATACATCAAACGTTATTAACAAAGATAACCACATTCCCACTAATAATAAATTCCACTCCTTATTCTTAACGCCCACAGATACCATTGATAACCAAGATCTAATGGTTTTGGAAGAAAAATCTGACCATTGCATGGAGGGTAAGTTGTGCTCAACCACCCCATCTAGCTTACACGTGAAAAACACGGATAACCCACCCTCCTTCATGTCTCAATCATTAGTTAAGTCTACAATTAGCAATAATCAACCGATAGGTAATAATCCTAAAAAAGATCAATCGTCTAAAATCCATCACCAAAGCCAACCAATAATCGAGGCTCTTCCACACCATACCATCATTCATACACACCCATTGGGTGATACAATGTTCAACCCAAATGCATTACCACAACACTTGTCCACTTCCTTAGTAGAATTTGAACAAATGGACACTACCCTAAAGACGTGGCTACTACTAAATCTTCAGATAATCCCTTACGCTTCCCCACTCCAATCCCATGCACATAGATCCTAACCCTATAAAGTTATCTACTGTCTCACCTCCAATCAAGTGTGTAAGCAGTATAAACTCCCCTATAAGTCCCAAAGAGCCTCAAGATGCCAAGATTTCTTTACTCACTGAGAAGGAGAAACAAACTTATCCAAGTTCTCCGTCAAACTCCACGCTCAACTATGAACAACCTACCCCCACTTCCCTCGCAACTTTCAAATCCAACAGTTTACTACACCTCACCACCACTACCCCCAAACTACCAACCCCTAAGTTGAATGGAAGCAGGCTTAATAGACCATGCGATCTTCTTCAATATGGAGATCAATGGTCAGGACACTGTCATAGTGATCCAAAACACCCCCTACCTGGCCCAACTTATATCAGAGGGGGTGAGATTAGCCATGAACAACTTCATGACTCAAACCTGGATCAACGACGTGCTTCATCCACTTGCACCAACTATGAATGCCAACCTGCTTCAAGCCATGCAAAGCCACTGAAATCTCCCATCACGAGCAAACCCACATATTCCAATTCCCCACACTCTGGATCTTCCTTTCTTTTTACTAGAGGAGATCTCTCCGCTCAGTCCCATCCTCATTCCATGGGATTCCCATGCAAACTAGGATCCAGTCAACATGCCAAAGAAGATGGAGAACAATCCACCTCCCAACGAACAAGGTCAAAGAGGAAATCAAATGGAGGATGAGGAGGAATTGGATCCCCTACGGAGCTAAGTGTAGAGTTTGCAAACCTAAACGAGGTAAAGGTTCTGCTCTTCAAGGAAAACATGAGCAAGAAATTCATATTCAACTGTCCTCCCTCAGTGTACAAACGCTCGATGGACATAAGGCCACCAAGGGACCCAACGGTGGGCTCTCATGTAAGTGATCTTAGTGCCATGCAACAGAATGAACCCCAACCCCTCTTTGGAGGCAGTGACCAACTCAAACCATAAAAATCTAATGATGATGAATAGAACCACAAGCATCATTTTCTGGAACGTACGTGGATCAAACAATGAAGATTTTCGTAGGAACTTTAGAGAACTCATATATACTCACAAACCCTGCTTAGTAACCTTGCTTGAGACTATGATGTCATCCAATGCAGCCTTACTTAACGATTATAACTTCACAGAAATGATCGAGGTGTCAGCTGAAGACCAATATAGTGGCTTAGTTGTTCTCTATGATCACAAGATTGTTACTGTGAACAACTTTACTAGAATGGGACGGGAAATCCATGCAATGATTGAGGTAATCCCCTACAAATTTTCTTGGCTTCTTAGTACTGTTTATGCAAGTACAAATGTTTATATAAGAGAGTCTATGAGGAACTACCTAGAATATATTGCTAACAACTTTAATGGAGCCCGGTTATTAGGAGGTGGTCTTAATGATATAACTATGACTTCTGAAAAATTTGGAGGTAGGACAATAAATTACGCTAGAACCAATAGGATTTGGAACCATATAAATAACTGTAAACTAATTGACTTAGGATTCAAAGGGTGTAAGTACATTTGGTCTAATCACAGAAATAGGCACAAAGGCCTTATCATGGAAAAATTTGATAGGTTTTTGGGCAATGAAAATTGGTTAAGTCTCTTCCAGGCTCCTCAGTAATGCATTTGCCTAAAACCTACTCGGATCACAATCCCTTACTTCTTAAGCTCAACTCTTTTTAGGGTCCTCTACTCACAAACCCTTTAGGCTAGAAAGCATTTAGTGCACCCACCCCGACTTCACTAGTATAGTTTATTCTTACCGGGATAACAATAACTTTAAATCGGCCACACACGATTTTGTTCTCAATATTACCAACCGGAGTAAAACTACTTTTGGGGACATCTTTAAGAAAAAAAATTGGCTAGACTCAATGGTATTCAATGCTCACCCCATTACGCTACTAGTGTATTCCTACAAGTGCTTGAAATATCCTTACAAAAAGATTATAATAGCTTCCTAAAACTAGGGGAGGACTGCTGGAAGCTTAGAGCAAGGGTTAATTGGCTTAATGATGGAGACGCCAATACAAAAAATTTCCATATTAGTGCCACAATAGAAGAAGGCGAAATCACATAAACTACTTCAAAAATAATTACGGAAACTGGATTGATAACCCTAACAATCCTTCTACACGTTCAAAATTACTTTGAGGAAGCTTTCACTACATCCCATATTCTCTCAGAAAAATCTAATCTACCAAAAAGTTTTGATCACCAAGACCTATCCAGCCTAGACAGACCTCTTTGTGATAATGAAATTCAAAAAGCCTTATTCTCCTTTAAACCATATAAAGCCTCTGGGCCGGATGGCTTCCACCATTTTTTCTACCAAAATTATTGGAAAACAGTTGGCCCTAGTGTTATTACATATTGCCAAGAGATCTTTGCTTCACACCATATCCCCTTGGAAAATAATAGCACTTTCATTTGTCTCATTTCTAAAATCTCTAATGCCACAACCTTAAAATTTTTAGGTCAATCAGTCTTTGCAACATCATCTATAAAGCGATTACAAAATCATTACTAATAGACTGAAACCTTTTTTTGGATAAAATCATTAGCCTTTATCAAGCTAGCTTCCTGAAAAATAGGCAAGCTATTGATAATGCTATTTTAATTCAAGAAATTATGAACCAATTCAGGAAAAGTAATAGTAAGAAAGGCAAAATGATTCTCAAACTTGACTTAGAAAAAGCCTTCGATAAGCTTGAGTGATCCTTTATCCATAAAACTTTAATATACTTTAAGTTCCCTCCTAAAATTACCTCTCTCATCATGTCATGTTTTACTACTAGTATTATGTCCGTGCTAGTTAATGGTACAACCACAAAATGATTCACCTCAAGTCGTGGTATTAGGCAAGGTAACCCTATGTCGCCATACATCTTCATTCTTTGCATGAAAATGTTTAATAGATACATAAACCACCAAATGGACATTAAAATGTGGGATCCTATAATCTCTCTGCGAATGGTTTAGCTCTTTCTCACCTCTTTTTTTGCAAATGACCTCACCCTAATGAGACACATTAACAAAAAGTCTTGTAATACTATCCTCCCAGGTATTAATCATTTTTGCAACATGTGAGGACAATACATAAACCTTGTTAAGTCCAAAATTATTTTTTCAAAAACTGTCCTAATAACTGTATTAATGAAATCTACAACTTATTTGGGTTCAAAAAATGTGATTCATTCGGCAAATATCTTGGTTTTTCAATAACCAATTTTAGCCCAGAAGCAAAGGATTTCCAGTATATTCTTGATAATATGAGATCTAGATTAGCCATTTGGAAATCGAGCTGCTTAAATATCGTTGGTAGAACCACGCTTGCTTGCTCTACTCTTGCAAGCATTCCTAGTCACGTGATGCAATACACTCTCCTCCTCATTAAAATCCTAAACTCTATTAATAAAATACAAAGGGATTTCATATGGGGTACTATGGAATCTAAAAAGAAACTCCACCTTATTAGCTGGGAAACAATTACCATGGCTAAGGATAAAGGGGGTTTGGGATTACGTAAGGCAAAATCCAAAAATATAGCCTTACTAACTAGTACGGCTTGGAGGTTTCTTAACACACCTCAAGCCCCATGGGCCAACATCCTAACACAGAAATATGTCGTCAATAACAGAAAATCAAAGCACTCTCATAATTGGAGAAACATCCTTAAGGGTTGGCACATTTGTAACAAAGGGAGCCTATGGTCAATCCATAGTAACTCCTCCCTCCCCATTTGGAGTGCTAGATGGATTCCAAATACTCCCCTTCTCAGAAGCTGTATAAAAGGCCCCTTAAATATTAATGATCACAAAATAAAAGTTAGTGATATTATAGTGAACAACACATGGTCTTTTGATAAGCTTTCCTTTACTCTATCACCTAATATCATTAGAAACATCACCAACATTTCCATGTCCATTAATCGTAACTATGATTACCTTCTTTGGGAACCCAATACTGATGGTTACTTCTCCAAGGCATCATGCTATACCCTAATAGAGAATCCTGAACCTAACCTAAAGAAAAGCATTAACAACTTCAAATGGGTATGGGACGCCCACTGCCCTAACAAAATAACATTCTTCCTCTGGAAATGTTGTCACAATAAACTTCCCTCCCATTCCTTCCTTTATCATATCGGAATGAATATTGATAAATCATGCATTGTGTGTAGGTCAGGTGAAGAAACTCTTCCCCATGTTTTTCTACACTGTGAAGTAGCTAAAAACCTTTGGAAATCCCTTAATTAGGATATCATTGCCCCAAGCTCCGATAACCAAAGTTGGATAGATGCCATCAGACACAGTAACCCACTGATTCTCTCCAACATAATCAATTGGAATCGCTTGCTCCCATTCCTTCTCTGGAACATTTGGATAAATAGAAACTATAATTTGGAAAATAATACAAACAAATTTATTTCATTACCCCATATCATCAACCAAGCAACTGAGTTCCACTATCTAACGGAAAGGGAAAGCAACTATGAAGTGATACTCAGCTGTAGCACGAATTGGAGGAAGCCACAGCTAGGCTGGTACAAACTTAATCTCGATGGTGCTCATAGTAAAACTACGAGTGAAATTGGTGGAGTGGTGCGTGACCACAACGGCCACTGGATATTGGGTTTTAACATGAGAGTTCAAGCTGCTTCTTGCACCCATGCAGAACTTCTGGCTTTTCAGTAAAGTCTGAAGTTTGCAATAGAAAGAAACTTATTTCCTCTGGAAATCGAAACTGACTCGATACAGGTATTACAACTCCTTGAAAATGGCAAAACTACATTTGACTCTATTGTTCATAATTGCAGGTTATTGTTGTCCACGAATGAGAAGGACACAGTGGTCTGGCATAGCTTCAGAGAAGGAAATGGAGTAGCAGACCTTCTGGCCAAGGAAGCTAACAGTCAGACTATCATCAATAAGCTAGTTTATTTTGTTAGGCCTCCCCCATATGTCGTGGCCAGGATGCTGGCAGACAGAGATAGAGGTGGTAGTATGGAATTAGTGCTTAGAAGCACTTGTAGAACTCTAGCTGCTTTTGGAAATCTAAATGCCATAGACGGAATTAATGTTGTGTGTAATGATCCAGTGGATCAATGTACTAATGTTTCCTATTATTAAATAAATAAAAAGTTCCCCTTGTCAAAAAAAAAAAGAAGCATGACTGCGGTTGAATAAAAAATCTTTACTTATATATATTTCTATTATATTTTACGTGAAAAAACATGGAACCGGATATTGTAACATAAAGATAGTTTTCCTTTTAAGCCATTAAAAATAAATTTTGCAAGAAAAATTGGATACATATTAATTGAAAATATTTTTAGGCGTATAAATTTTGTTGAAATTAAATTCTTAAAATAATTTGGACTATATTTTAAATTCAAGACATATTAGTTCAAATAAACTTATTGGACTAAAATAATTGAATTAATTATATAATCCAATATATATGGATTAAATAAATAAGTCTTAATCCATTGGGCTAGCCCATTTAATCGTGCTAAAGTGATGAGCCCACTACATTAAGCCCAATATGCCATCTTCCTAGAGGCCTAGTGTCACGTGTCAAATGACGTGGCACGCCAAGTCAAACGGAAGAGCCAATAGGATCATGCTACGTGTCAAAATGACAAGGCATGCCAAGTCATATTAAAAGGCAATGATCGCGCCACATGTGCAAGTGACATGTTCTGGCTAATCAAATGCGGCCTTGTCACACTTCAATTTGGTTGGTCGTTTATTCTTATCAACTCTTCCCTCCCACAACTATAAATAGGGGCCTTCATAACCCAGAAAAGACACCAGAAGTTATAACAAGAAGCATGAAAGAGCTTGTGGATCAAACGCTGCAAATTCCTCCACAAGTTTCAAGCTTCAAACAATCAAGTTCAAGCTCAAGAACGAAAAACAAATCAAGCTCAAGCTCAAGAACGAAGAACAAATCAAGATTAAGTTCAAGCAATTAAACTCAAGCTCAAGAACAAGATCAACGTTCATGGCAACAACTACATATTTAAGATCAAGCTCAAAGGCCCTTGAATTTATTTAATATTGGAAAGACGAATCAGAGGATTCATATAGATTGTACACTCATATCATTCAATATTTTTTGGTCTTGATTTTGTTTTCTCGATGCAATTTTATTGACTACAAATTCTGGTACGCCCAGTGGGACAATCTCTATCTCTCATCTCAACGTTTCAATCACTAAAGCTCAAGAACATCGAAATGGATTCAAAGAAAATCAAATCCAGTACAACTTCCACCAAGGCTGCTAATGCTAAGTTCTATGCTGATGTGGAAAACCTCCTCGATGTTACCTTTGGAAGCTTTGGACCAGTTACATAGGAGTAAAGCAAGTTCGTTAGGACAACAAGCACCCCAAGTGTCGTCCGTATCTATCCCTATTTTCAAATCTTCATCGTCAAAAGGAGCAAGATCTTCCACAAACACACCTGAAGGAGGAAGCAATGTTGCTGAATTGATCAAGAAAACTCTTGCTTTGCTTGACCTCTTCGGATCCAAGCACTCTGTTGTGAAGGAAGATGATGATGCTTCAAGTGATGGATCCTCCCCATTTACACCACATAGCATGAGCCAATCAAGGATCAATATGTGTGACAATCCATACTACTCTCCATCGTCCACAACATCATGCAAGCCATAATGACAAACATTTCATCTATAGAGGAGCAGTTGGCAAACTTGACGGAAGTAATCGCTGGCTTGACCAAGTGCATGGAAATTCAAGATGCTAGAATCGACAAGCAAACAGATAGGTTGGGAATCTTGATGGAAGAAGAATTCACCCACGCACCCGGCAACCTCCCAGAAGTTCTAGAGAGTGATTCTCCCCCAAGACAAGTAGCATTCTCTAAGGCTATCCCTGTCTCATCTGAAGGGATGATTCTGATCGATCAACTGAAGGAGGTCTTTGAAGGAACTATTAAAAATAAGTATGAAGTTGTTGCCAAGTCCTCCCTTACATATGCAAAACCATACATTTCAAGGGTCGATATGTTGAAGATGCATGTTGGTTATCAACCTCCAAAGTTTCAACAGTTTAATGGTAAAAGTAATCCAAAGCAACATGTGGCGCACTTCGTAAAGACGTGCAACAATGCTGGGACTTATGGAGATTACTTTGTCAAGCAGTTTGTCCGCTCGCTAAAAGAAAATGCTTTTGTCTGGTACACAGACCTCGAAATTGGATCTATTGATAGCTGGGATCAACTAGAGCAAGAGTTCCTCAATCGCTTTTATAGCATGAGATGTACTGTGACTATGATAGAACTCATAAATACTCGTCAATGAAAGAGTGAATCAGTTATTGACTTTATTAATATTTGGAAGAATGCAAGCCTCAACTATAAAGAGAGGCTTAGTGAAACTTCTGGCATAGAGATGTTCATCCAAGGCATGCATTGTGGACTATGCTACATCTTGAAAGATATCAAGCCTATCACATTTGAAGAACTTGTGACTCGTGCCCACGACATGGAGTTAAGCATGGCCTCCGCTGGAAACGAAAGGCTGCCTAACTATGAGCCTCACAAAGGGAACGACAAGCAAGAAGTCAGGAAATGGAGCAAGTTGGTACCGAGGTCTGAAAACAAAGAAGCCATAAATGTCAACACATCACCTATAAAGTTAACGACGAAGGTGAGCAAGAAGCAGAGTATGAAATTCACTTCTTTTCAAGATAAGCCAAGTGGAAAGTTGACTATAATAGAAATGCAAGAGAAAGAGTACCCATTTCTGGATTCTGATGTGCCAGCTATTTTTGAAGATCTCTTCGAGTTAAATCTCATTGAGCTTCTGGAGATGAAGCGACCAAATGAAGCTGGGAAAACAAATTACCCAAATTACTGCAAATACCATCGACTTGTGATCCACACTCTAGAGAAGTGCTTTGTTTTCAAGGATAATGTTATGGACATGGATCGCGAAAAGAAGATCGTGCTTGAAGATGAGAAAGCAAGCGCAAACCAAGTCTCTATCACCTTTGGCTCATTCAGTCCGGATGATTTATGTGGTTTTAAAGAAAGTAAAGATGAAGAATTATTAGAGAACGACAAATTTGAAGTCAATCAACCTGATGATGATGAAGGTTGGACGTTGGTGACTCGTCGTAGGCACCACAAAAGGAGCCCACGAAAAAAATAAATAGAACAACCAATAAGGAAAATGATGGTGAAAAGACCAAGGAGATGGAATCCAGTTAAGCATTTAAAGAAAGTAGGGGTGTTTACGGTTTGACGGAAAATCGAACCAAACTGATTAAGTAAACCGATATTGTTTTTTGATTTGGATTGGTTTTGGTGTTAAATTTTAAAAACCGATAATATTTGATTTGGTTTTGGTTCTATTTTAAAAGACCGAAAAATAAACCGAACCAAACCGATTAATTATATACAAAATTTAATAATTATTTATATACAATATAATATCTTTTTATAAATAATTTTAATTGTTATTTTGAATTTTGGTTTATCCTGTTATATCTTAAAAGATTGCCTAAGCTCAAAACAATAGGATTCGACCAATTTTCTTTTCATTAATAGACTCTAATTCTCTAACCCTCCGCACATACTTTTGCCTAACATAAGAGTTTAAAAAAACCACCATAAGAGTAAAGAAAGCACATTCAAATTGCAAGACAACAATGGCTAAAGCTTGAGAAAGCAAACTTTTAGTTTGTTTTTTGTTCATTCTTTTCATATAAACAGGTAAATAAACTTTCAGTTCTGAAAGAAATATATAAAAAAGCATAAATTTAGCAAATTATTTTCAGATTGTTGTCTAGCATTGTTTTACTATTATCGACTTATCATTAGCTTACTAAGAATTGAAAAATCGAACCAAACCGAACTAAATCAACAACAATCAAACTGATGGTTTGTATTTAATTTGGTTTGATTTTGGTTTTAAAATTTTAAAAACCGATCAAAATGGTTTGGTTTTGGTTTTAATCAAAAACCGACCAAACTGAACCGTGAACACCCCTAAAAGAAAGCAAAAGTGGAGGTGCACCGCCCTCAAAAGCCTCGATATCTAGTGACCTTGGAGGAGTTTCTACCAAGTTGGTTATGCATGAAGATTTCCCATGGGGGTGTTGATGCCTCTTGTTGCCACGCTGACAAAGGGGAAAAAAGAGTGATGACCTATTGTTGCCACCATCTTCGGAAAAGCTCATCAAGTCCACTCCTCAAGAAGTTAATGCTTGTGAGGAAAAAGTTACATTCACGAATGACGATTTTCTACTGGGTGACACTCTTCACAACCGCCCATTATACCTGGTTGGCTATATGCGCGATGAAAGAGTAAATCGAATTTAGGTTGACGGAGGATCCTCAATGAACATCTTGCCAGTTCGCCCTATAAAAGAACTTTGCATTCCCATGAACGAACTCTTGGAAAGTCGTGTGATGATTCAAGAATTCAAGCCAGGGGGGCAAAGATCCATAGGTGCAATCAGGTTGGGAATCACCACTGAAGATATGCAATCAAGTGCATGGCTGCATGTGATCGATGCAAAGACTCCATGCAACGTCGTGCTTGGAAGGCCTTGGATACATGAGAATAAAGTGGTTCCATCTACCTACCATCAATGTTTGAAATACTACGAAGGTGAAGTCGAGAAGAAGATAATTGTTGATGATGAGTCATTCACCGAGGCTGATTCACACTTCACCGATGCAAAGTTCTACTTGAAGAACCGCATTGTAAAGGAACTAAAAGTTGATAATGTCATGAATAACAAGGATGACGAGTCCACGGGTAAGAGAGATGAGGTGGTTGCCAACAAAACCAAAGTTGTTGCTGTGAAGGTACACCCAAACCAAAATAAGTCTCATAAAGGGAACATTGTGTCTCACGGCAAGAAAGTAACTCCTCCGCTCCAATACGTCCCTAAAAAGAAGAAAGATGAAGATGAATCATCTAATCTCAAAACTAATATGCTAAAAGGGTTAAATCTTCCGGTCAAATGAATTGAGGCAGTAAAGTCATCCTCAATGTCGCTTGCAGGGTTTGTGGCCCAAAATCGTCAACAGAATATGGCACTCCCTACAAAGTGAATAGATGAAGGTTTTGATCCTAACGCTTACATGCTATTTGCAAAAACTGGATACAATCCCAATGAGCCATCGAAGTTAGGAAAGCTCTCATCGGAAGCTGTAACGAGATAACCACGTAAAGGTTTGGTATACAAGAAACCATCACCAGTGCGCATATCTATAAGAAGGGTGAGCAACAATTATATCACTGTAGAAGACGAATTTGTCGCTTCTAACAAGCCTTCTGTCTTTGATCGACTTGGGAAATCAACTGTGAGGGCTTCCGTGTTTGAGAGATTGGGTCCATTAAAGAAGGGGAACAAGTTCCAGAGAAATTATCAAAATACAAGAACACATGCTTCGCCCAAAATTCAGAAGATCTCTAAGGATTTCCAAAGTCTAGTTCCTCCTAGAATAAGGCGACAAACAAAAGTCATGGTTTCGTGTGATGAGGTACTAAATGTGAAGCCATACATGGTGGTCTACACTAAAGAACGTGATGTAGACGAAGAAAGTATGGGTTCTCCGTATCATGTTACTGTACAAGGTGAGAATGGTGTTCCATCTTCAATGGAAGATGTTTCACTGTGTTATCACATATCCTTCAATGGTGGGGACCCTCAAGAAGATGAAGATGTAAAAGATTCTCCGCCTGAACTTGAAGAAGGGGTAAAAACAACAATGGACGCTTTGAAAGAAGTAAACCTTGGCACTAAGGAAGAACTTAGGCCTATTATCTAAGTGTTTTACTAGCAACCGATGAAGAAAGCACTTTCATGGAGTTAGTCAAAGAGTTTAAAGATGTCTTTTCTTGGAGTTACAAAGAGATGCTTGGCTTGGACCCTAAAGTATCAGTCCATCACAATGTAGTCAAGAATGGCACTCGCCCTGTTAAACAAGCTCAAAGGCGCTTTAGGCTGGACTTGGTTCCCTTGATTGAAACCGAAGTTAACAAACTCATCGAAGCTGGCTTTAATCGTGAAGTTAAATGCCCAACATGGGTTTCAAGTATTGTCCTTGTAAGGAAGAAAAATGTCCAGATTTGAGTGTGCGTTGACTTCAGGGATCTCAACAGTGCGTATCCCAAAGATGAATTCTCGCTTCCTATTCTAGAGTTGATGATCGATACTAATACTGGGTAAGAGGCAATGTCGTTTATGGATGGTTCGTCAGGCTATAACCAAATTCTCATGTCACCAAAAGATGAAGAGCTTACTGAATTCCGCAACCCCAAGGGTATTCATTGCTATAGGGTAATGCCTTTTAGATTGAAGAATGCTGGTGCTACTTATCAAAGGGCTATGCATAATATGAAGACCTTCTCCGCAAAAATGTCGAATGCTATGTGGACGACTTGGTGGTTGAATCAAGAAAGAGGAGCGACCACTTGAAGGACTTGAGAATGGTGTTTGAGTTGCTCCGGAGATACCAACTTGGGATGAATCCATTAAAATGCGCCTTTGGAGTTACTTCTGGAAAGTTTGTTGGTTTCATTTTCCGACATTGAGGGATTGAAATTGATCAACCCAAAGTAGATGCAATCTTAAAAATGCCCGAGCCTCAGGATATTGACGAATTGAAAAGTATGCAAGGAAAGTTAGCGTACCTTAGGAGATTCATCTCAAACCTAGCTGGGACGTGCCAATCATTCAGTTGCCTTATGAAGAAAGGTGTCCCTTTTAATGAGACCAAGCGTGTAGCAATGCCTTTGAGAGCATTAAATCCTACTTGATGAAGCCTCCAGTTTTAGCAGCCCCTACCTGGAAAGCCATTGATACCATACATTGTCGCGCAAGAAAGGTCTGTTGGAGCACTGTTGGCCCATGATAGTGAGGGGAAAGAAAACTCTCTTTACTACTTGAGCAGGATGATGACACCAAACGAGTTGAATTATTCACCCATTGAAAAGTTGTGTTTGGCGCTAGTCTTCTCAATTCAAAAATTGAAGCACTACTTTCAAGTTCATTCTGTTCATCTTGTTTCTAAAGCAAATCCCATCAAGTTCGTGATGTCAAAACCTGTTCTTAGTGATCGACTAGCGAGATGGTACCTCCAATTTTAATAGTTCGAGATTTTGTACATCCCTCAAAAGGCTGTAAAAGGACAACATTGTAGATTTCTTGGCAGATCACCCAATACCTGATGATTGGGAGCTAACTGACGAACTACCTGATGAGGATACAATAGTCATTGAAGTTTAACCTCCATGGAAGATGTACTTTGATAGTGTTGCACATCGCGGAAGAGCTGGTACTGGTGTAGTATTTGTCACCTCTCAAGGTGAAGTTCTGCCCTACTCTTTTATGTTAACGCAACTTTGCTCTAACAACGTTGCTGAGTATCAAGCACTAATACTTGCACTTGAAATAGATGTCGAAATGAAGTGGTTGCAATTGCAAGTCTTTGGTGACTCTCAGTTGGTGATCAACCAGCTTTTAGGTAGTTACGAGGTCAAGAAACCTGAACTACGCCCATATCATGATTATGCTAAAACTTTAATGGGGTGGGTCGGTGACGTGACTATTAAACATGTGCCAAGGAAAGAAAACAAGAAGGCTGATGCTTTAGCTGCCCTAACTTCATTGATAACTCTGTCTGATCAAACGCAAGTTACTGTCTATCAAAAATAGGTAGCACCACCACCAAATGAGGCTGGAAGTGAAGAAAATGATCTCAAGCATCTTCTCACGGTTTCTGAAGCTGAGAAAGAAGAATGGCGACAACCCATATCGACTACTTAAGCTATGAGATACTTCCAGAAAATCTAAGAAGAAGGACTGAGATCCGTTGTCGTGCACCTCGCTTTCTTTACTACAAAGATACTCTATACAGAAGGTTATTCGAGGGAATACTCTTGCGATGCTTAGGGGAAGAAGAAGCATTCCAAGCTTTGCAAGAGGCATATTCTGGGGTATGTGGATCACACCAGTCTGGAGCAAAGCTCCAATTTTATATAAAAAGGATGGGATATTATTGGCCAACTATGGTAAAAGATTGCTTGGACTACGCTCGAAGATGCAAGGCTTGTCAATTCCATGTGAATTTTATTCATCAACCTCATGAAGTGTTGCACCTGATTGTGGCATCCTGGCCATTTGACACTTGGGGATTGGATGTGTTGGACCACTGCCAAAGTCCTCTGGTGGGCACCTATACATCTTGGCTGCAACTTGACAACTTCTCAAAATGGGCTGAAGCTGTTGCTCTTAAGGAGGTAAAGAAGGAAAGTGTTGCAAGTTTCATCCGAGTAAACATAATCTGTCGCTTCGGCATTCCTCATTACATAATATCGGATAATGGAAAGTCATTCTATAATAGGTTGATGGACAAGATTTGTGATCTCTTTGGCTTCAAACAACGTAACTCTTCGATGTACAATGATGCCGCCAATGGTCTAGCTGAGGAATTCAACAAGACTTTATGCAACTTGTTAAAGAAAGTCATCTCCAAATCCAAACGAGATTGGAATGACCGTATGGAAGAAGCTCTATGGGCATATAGGACGACTCACCGCACGTCAACACAAATGACCCCTTATTCACTCGTTTATGGAGTCAAAGCCGTCTTGCCACTCGAGCATCAAACACGTTCATTACGACTAGTTATTCAAGAAGGGATCACTAATGAAGAAAATGCTCGACTTCGATTAGCAGAGTTGGAGTCTCTTGATGAGAAGAGGTTGGAAGTTCAACAGAGTCTTGAATGTTACCGAGCTCGATTGTCTCGCGCCTTCAATAAAAGAGTTCGCCCGAGATCCTTTCTAGTAGGAGATCAAGTCAGTGCCATACGAAGACCAATTATTACTTCCCATAAACCTGTAGGGAAGTTTACTTCAAAATGTGATGGGTCATATGTCGTACAAGAAGCTTACTCAAGTGGGCTTACAAACTGGTTGATGCATATGGCATGAGAATTGGCCCTATCAATGACAAGTTTTTGAAGAAGTATTATCCAAGTTGCAACGCTCCTTGACGCATGAGCCTAAACTGCATGTTCCTACACTCCCGGCCCACATGAGTCTAAACTGTGTATGCCTACAAAAAAAAAAGTCTGCTAGGTTGAAAACCTCGAAAGAGACGGCCTAGGAAAAAGTTAGGACAATCACCAATTCTGAACTGCGGTATGACTTGATCCTCTTCACCAAGGTACGTAGGCAACTTAGAGTTTCATTCTGAGTTCAGTCGCATAAGTTCAAAAGATACATAACCCCCAATCTTTGTCCGGTTGAAGTACAATGTAGTGTAATTCATTCAATCAGCACTTGAAAATCGAGTTGAGATACCATTCTTCTGTTAAACTTTGGATCCCATTTAATTTCAAGGGGGCAACCCTCCATGGTAAATTGTTATCTTCAATGGGATGATTTTAGGAGGATGCCAAGGATTTGTGCTGAAATGCGGGGGTTCACTATGTCTTCGTGTTCGCCAAATCTTTAAGTCTGCCGGTCTTCAGGTCGAAATATTTAAGCCTTCAAGTCTTCAAATTGAGGTCCTAAAACTCGCCGGTCTTCAAGTGGAAGTATTTGAGCCCTCAAAGTCTTCAGGTTGAAGCGTCAGAGTCCGCTGAATCTTCAAGTCCATCAAATCTTCAAGTTTGTCGGTCTTCAAGTTGAAGCCTGCAAAGTCCGCCAAATCTTCAAAGTTTTCCAAGTGTTCAAGTCGACGTCGTCAAGTCCACGAAGTCTCGAGTTGAAGCTTTATAATTTTTCAATCTTATGGTGGACATATAAGTCCCTTTGCACCTCAAGTTGGCCTCTTCGTGGGGTTGCCCTTAAAAGGAAATTATAACTTTCCATTCTTAAGGTGGACATATAAGTCCTTTGCACCTTAAGTTGGCCTCTTCGTGTGTTTGTCCTTAAAAGTAAAACTATACTTTCCAATCTTAAGGTGGATATGTAAGTGTCTGGAGAGTAATCTCTCCGATAGTCGAGCCACATTGAGAGTAATCTCTCTGATAGTCGGTGCACATTGAGAGTAATCTCTCCGATAGGCAGGGCCACATTGAGAGTAATCTCTCCAATAGGCAGGGCACATTGAGAGTAATCTTTTCAATAGTCAAGCCACATTGACAGTAATCTCTCCGATAGTCGGGGCACATTGAGAGTAATCTCTCCGATAGTCGAGCCACATTGAAAGTAATCTCTCCGATAGTCGGGGCACATTGAGAGTAATCTCTCCGATATTCGGGCAAGGATGAGTACTCATCCCCTCAAACCCTAAAATCACCATCTTCATGCAAGAACTCATCCTACTATTCTTGGCCTAAAAAATTCAAAAGAAAAAAAAAACTAAGGAAGGAAAGCAAAAGTAAAGAAGAAAAAATTACCTTCGTGTCAATGCTTCCGAATCGTCCAGCTAACCGTAGCTCGCCGACGTTGTTGATACTAATTGAATGAAAGACATTTGGGTATTTATATAGCTTCTGAAGATGGATATTGAAGAATCAGTATCGATGTGGGATCCGTGATTATTAGTGTTGAAAAAGAACTAGGTATCCTATTCCCAATTCAATTGGAAAAGCTGAAGGCGGTGAAGGTCTCTTACCTACGTATACGTTTGGTTGAGATGTAAAGATTCAGTACTACTAGAATTTGAGACATTGCAATAACTTGCTAATATGTCCACAACCGTAGGGTGTACATGTTTAAAGATTCTTGCATTTTCTAGGCTTAAGTGGAAGGCATCGAAGAAAATCCAATTCACTTTAACTTTAGCAATATTTGCTATCAGTTAATGTGACAATTCTTTGCTACTTCACGTGACCATTTTATACTTAGAAGTCTGACAGCGTTGTGAGGTTTTATCTAACCTTGCAAATGTATAAGTTCTAATGCGAACATTGGAGGATGTATACTCAGAGGCGGATTCAGGAATTAAATCTTATGGGTTCAATTTTAAGGGCTTTTAACATTGAACTCATTGTATTTTTAAATTTATGGGTTCATATCTATTATTTATGGGTTCAGTTGAACCCGTAGGTTATACGCTGCATCCGCCCCTATACTTCAAGTCTCGTCCGCATAATTCGACAAGCCTATATCTCAACAAGTCTTCAAGTAGGAGGCATTTATATGCTTATAAATTTTGTTGAAATTAAATTCGTAAAATAATTTGGACTATATTTTAAATCAAGACATATTAGTTCAAATAAACTTATTGGACTAATATAATTGAATTAATTATATAATCATATATATATGGACTAAAAAATAAGTCCTAACTCATTGGGCTAGTCCATTTAATCGGGCTAAAGTGATGAGCCCACTACATTAAGCCCAATATGCCATCTTCCTAGAGGCCTAGTGCCATGTGTCAAATGACGTGGCACGACAAGTCAAACTAAAGAGCCAATGAGATCATGCCACGTGTCAAAATGTAAAGGCATGCCAAGTCACATTAAAAGGCCAATGACCGCGCCACATGTGCAAGTGACATGTTCTGGCCAATCAAATGCGGCCTTGTCACACTTCAATTTGATTGGTCGGAAAGAGTATATTCTTATCAACTCTTCCCTCCCACAACTATAAATCGGGGTCTTCATAGCCCATAAAAGGCACCAGAAGTTATAACAAGAAGCAAGAAAGAGCTCGTGGATCAAACGCTGCAGATTCCTCCACCAGTTTCAAGCTTCAATCAATCAAGTTCAAGCTCAAGAACGAAGAACAAATCAAGTTCAAGCTCAAGAACGAAGAACAAATCAAGGTCAAGTTCAAGCAATCTCAAGCTCAAGAACAAGATCAACATTCGTGGCAACAACTACATATTCAGGATCAATCTCAAAAACTCTTAAATTTATTTACTATTGGAAAGAAGAATCAGAGGATTTATAGAGATTGTACACTCATATCATTTGAAATAAAATACTACGATTGTTACAATATTTTTCGTCTTGATTTTGTTTTTTGACACAATTTTATTGACTACAATATCACTTTCTAGCACCTAATATGGATTCATGTTCTTTTAATGCTTTTAACTATTACCTAAGTGTAAATCTACCTCGTACTTTTCTTTCTTTAATCGGATGTGACTACCTAGAGTACTTCACCATTGTTGTATATAATATTTCTCGATAATAAATTGAATGTTAGACAATATTAGCTAAAATATGTAAATACTTAGGTGGCATTTGTTTCAAAAATTAAAAGAAAATTACTGAAAAACAAAATCACCATTTTTCAAACAAACGCGAAGTTTTCAAAAAAGTATGCTCCATACTTTGAAAGTGAGTCAAAGGCCACTACAACAATATCTAACTCTTGAGAGACAGGTTAAGCAATTGTAATATTCAATGATCTTCAGGTTTTTAGGGTAGAGTTTTCCTTTTCGCACTCGAGTAAGAGTTGTGATATAGGATGTACAGAGATGTAAATATATTCCCTCGTATTCTTCCTTTTGGGGTATGAGACCAGTCAGTCTTTATCTTCTTGTTTGACAAGTCTTCGTATGATGTAAAGTTGTAAACTATTACACTACTTTTTACTAATTTGGATATTTCTCATCTAGCCTGGAATATAAGATAAAGAGGCATATGACAACCAGCACTGGATGATTTTGTTTTCTGATAGTCTCTAAACCACTAAAGCCAAGGACTTATCAAACAAAAATTAAGCGAAAGCCTCGCACAAGTTTTCCTCTTTAAAGTTACAACAATAAAACCCATTGTAATCTCAGATTGTGGAGTTTGGGGGTAAAGTGTACAAATAGAGAGACTATTTCCGAAAAACCCTAGGCTCAATTTTCGGCAAGTTTGAACAGAAGAACTTTCCTCTCTAAAGTTGCATGGCATTATTCACATACATAAGTAATCGACATACCAACAGTAGCGCAGCAGCACCACAAGTATTACTAAGCTTCAAAGTTGACTTAGAAATATATTGGACGGTCCATACAAGATAGAAATCTCAAGACAAAGCAAATACTTGTACTTGGAAAAACACAAGATACTGTCATCCATTTAACTCCGGACTCGGTTCGTCATTCAGTTGCTTTTCCTTTGCTGCGTCTGCTGCTACTGCTGGTTTCTACAAGATAACAAACCATAGAATCCACATCGTCCCCAAATAAGCTATAAGCCTCAATTACTCGTGGATAGCTAAAACCCATCGACAGCATAATCTGGATGCAGTCGCTAAAGGTGGAATCTGGCAAGCAGAGCCCATCTTCCTGCCGTTTCTCACTTCCAGATGACCCTACAATTCAATGTTAAAATTTACAGTTCAAACCCGCAAACTTATTGATCTTACATCGATAGAGGTGCAACCTAGAAAATAATGTAAGATACTTTAAACTTCATCAAATGTAAGCTCAAACTTACTAGCTCCTGAAGATGACGGCTCAGCTCCGGATGTGGAAGACTCTTGACAACCAAGCTGTTGTCTAAACCTATCACGAGCAATATACTCAGCCCTAGAAGCTTCGATCACCATGCGTTCCATCTCCTTTTCAGTGAGCTCAAGATCTGAGTAGAAGCGTCCTTCAGCTAGAAGCGCCTGAAATGGGACCATTTAACCAAATAAAAGACCACATGAGCATCTAGTTTTTGGAAATCATTCCATGAAATTGAACTTTCTAGGTACTTAACGTTATCAATCTGTTGGTCCTGTTGAGCTTTAATTGCAGCTTTTACTTTATCCTTGTTGACGTTTGTCTGCAGGAGAAATAAAAAATATATTTCTGAAACTAACATATAGGTTTGCAAAGAAACAACATATCATATATAAAAGACTAATGATGACAATCTAAAGATAATATGTAAAGAGAAACATCAGCTTCACTAAGTTATCTCATTACAGGACCGCAAAGCGATTAACATGTTTGTTTGCAATTCGAGAGTTTACCCCTTGCAGAGAGCTAAACCCAAGCCCAGCACCAACTGTTAATCGGCGAGGATCAACAAGGGAGTTGTAATGATTTCCATGATGATAACTGAGACGGATAGGAGGGCTGTCTGAGTTATAACTTCCATGGAACGTGTTCATTGGTTCTGCACCAGCAAATTCCACAATTTAATGCAAGCAACTAACAGAGACAAGTTCACAAAGCTGAGCATCACGATCATCACATCATCTCATTTTACAAAGAACAACCAAAAGTCAGGAAGCGAATTTACCGTTGCTGTAAGAATATATATGGATAGGGCGGTTATACATTTCAGATAACGCTTGGATTTCCACATTGTTGCCGTAAACCTCCAACGCAGTAATGAAAACATTAGTCTGGTTAGTCTGACAAAGAACTGACAAACAAAGAAGGATAGGCACACAGATAAATGGATGGATAATAGATAAGCAAAACACGATCCACGAGAGCGACAAATAGCAGAAGTCTTTAAAAGAAATGGATATTTGCAGTCCATATGAGTCCTTTAATCTAATCTTTTCCTAGAAAGTAAAGAAGTAACCTAAGAAAAATCAAGCAGCAGAAACCAACATAAAATGATCGAAAACAGAAACGCTGGTGCAGGTAGACTGAACACCCCATTTTTCTCGGGATAGGTAAATAGAAAGGAAATTTTAAATATTCATTTAAGGGGTAAAAAACACAAAATTTAACCACCGTCCTCCACTCAAACGAAAATAAGGAACTGAAGATACAATGGGCAATACAACATACGAGATAATCATATGCATCATAAAGAAATTAGCAAATAACTAACAGTAGAATATAAACGTTAGAGGTTCCGATGAGAGTAGTATACTTAGCAGTTTGAAATTATTCACCAAACAACTAAAGAAAAGTGAATTCACATCGCAGTAACCAGATATTTTTTCTGGGTAATCTCTTCATCATTTTTGTGTTGGATTTGACATAGTTCCGAAAAACACTAAAACTGTCTCTAATGACCATCACCTAGAAAATGTATCATCCTGCATCCTGAGAGATTCTATCAACAGATACCAATTTTTTCGGTTATGCGTAATGCTCCAATTCTGCTTGCGCCAAGATAGGACAGAAGCAACATAATGACTCGGAGAGAGAATTTCTGAATAACCACATAACATACCTTGTCTCTCCTTTTTCTCTTGCAATAGGATGTGAATCCTTCAGTTATAAACTGAGAAAAGTGGTCTCTTTCGCGCTCCTACAACAGAAGATGCTCATCGAATAAATAAAGAGACAGTAAATAAATTATAAGGCTGTGCAGAAAACCATATAAATGATTAAGAAACAGACGCACCAACAATATACACAAAGGGAACAAAAGGATACGAGATTATGCATCAAGCCCATAGATTTTAACCTCTATTCAGCGGAACTTCCAATACTGACTTATGCAAGAAGACGACATCATGAAACGGAAACCAAACAGTAACAATATGCACTTTTACATCTTCCATCCCCCATGCCCCAACCAGAAGCGAATAACAAGGCACCATAACCTTAACTCTAGATAATGTAACTCTAGATAATGTTTTAACCTCTTCTTTTTATTATATTAGAGCACACCAAACTGTAGGATAACTTTCAAATTTAACCGTCACTTGGCTAGATGAGGTTTAGTACCTTAGCTAACTGTAGAGAAAGGTCCCTCAACTTCTAATGCTAAATGAACTGCAGGCTTCCTTCCACTAAACCATTAAAATGATGGAAAATGGTTACATATCTTGGAAGAGAAAGGAAAAATGGAGTCTGGCACGAAACTTAGAACATTTCCTCTTACAAAAAACCACCACTATTTACACATCCTAATCCCTATAACCAGAAACTAAACTAAGCCTGCCCTGCCACCCTCAAAGAAAAATAAAGCTCATCTTTGGCACTGCCCATCACATTGCTTCAGGAAGAATCATACACATACCATTGGAAGGATATCATACTGAGGATTATTGTAAAGACAAAGAAAAGCTAAGCCGACCAGGTAGCTTGATAAAAAGCGGATGCCCGCAAGGCTCAGTTCAAGTGGCAAAGGTTGCAGGGCTTGTGACTTAGGTCGCAGGTTCGTGCCCTGCATCATGCGAACTAAGCCTAGTATTTTAAGTGGAGAAGTAGAGGGGTGGGCTCATTATCCCCGAGTTTCGAAGGTGGTTGGTCCAGACGAAAAGGGAAAAAGCTTGATAAAAAGAAGCTGGGGAACAAAGCATGGGAATTATCATTGGCAACAAGACAGGGAAATATTAGCACTATTAAAGAGGCAATGATTTAATGGCTTCAAGAAAATCTAGAAGGGAACAATAAACTAACAACAAACACTAAAATGCTACGAATATCAGTTGTTCCTATTTCTTCTCTTGGGGTAAATCATTCTGTTACTTTTTTGCATTCTAATCAGTCAATTAATCAACCAACCAATTCATCCCAATTATATGTGCTGGCTATATGAAGACTTTACTTTATTAAAAAAAAAGCTCTGGCTATATGAATCCTCCCTATTCATTTCGCTCTATTCAGGAGGCAATATTATGGTATGTCTATTCCATTTAATACTAAACCTGAATGCCGATGTAGCACGTCTAGATTAACATGCTCAAACAAATTTAACGTTTAAGAAATTCATCAAGGATTGATTTTTTACATCGACGGTCAAGCTACCGCAACCCACCCTCTCTTGATTCCATATAACAAATTTCTTCTCTAGACAGATTTTTCAAATTTACTTGACATTCGTAATTTATATCATGAATTCCAATCACTAACTTAAATATGCCTCAGTGAAAAATTAGATAATCAGACAGAAAATGTCCTTTCATGATAAAACAAAAGGTTTCAATATTCTCTAGCTAGAATAGTGAGAGGATATAGATGGGAAAATCTGAAAGAACAATTTTGGCTCTCTTAAATGTACAGGGAGTGGCTATAGATGGAAAAATAAAAAATTTATGTCCATTAACGAATTTATGAAATGCTCTCACCATCTCTAGAACACAGCTCTGCGCAAGTGCAGGTGCTTGGAGGGATTTGAACATCATAAGACTAGTTTTAAATTACACATTAAGAATATACCGCACAAACCATAAATGACAAATGCTGTCAGTCAAGGGGAAAAGATACTTTAGTTCAGATATTAAAAAATATGCAGCAAAGGATACCCTGGCATGCCAAGAACCTACTATAGATAGGCATATTGGAAACTACTTTAGCTCTCAAATTAGCAGATTCAGTATTTGATTCCAAAGCAGAGGCTTAGGAACAAGTTCAATCACTTTTCTGAATCTACCTCTGCGTCAAGCATAACGTACTATGTTTATACTGTTAGTGCACCTTTTCTACTGTCAGTCGTACCAGGTCACTGTCGACCAAATTTCATAACTAACAAATCAAGGGAAGAGCTGATATAACTGATGGCCCTCTGATGCACAAAACAAAATCCTAGCTTCATCTCCCTATCTAATGGCATGTTAAGAAACAGCGTTTCTACAAGAAACTAAAATCAAGTAATAAATTTCTCGACCTGCAAAAGAAAGATAAATGAAGTAGACAAATAAAATCGCATTTATAACAGAACGTTTAGTAGAATCATTACCATGTAGTCGATGCACATCTGCCTGACCAAATCATAAGCTTCAGAATCACCATATACTTGGTCAGCAACTGCACGGAAGAGGCAGTTCCCATCTTCCAGCATTTTCTTAACTTCTAAGCCTTTTGCTCTTCTAATATCACTTTCAAACTGGTGCTCTCTCTCCTAAAACAAAATTGTCAAGTTTGCAATTTCAGATATGTGCAATCTGCTAGTCAAATCAGTGTACTTGTGAATTACTAGATAGATCATTCTTCACTCATGCCAAATTACATGAGCGGAATGACCATTCCACTTTGTGCTTGCTCAAGCTTGCCATTCCGCATACGGGATAAACAGCCACTAACTGTTTAGAATGCACGATTTGCACAGGACAACCATTGCTGATTGTATGTGCTTAAGAAATAAAGTTATAATAACCTTCCAAAAGCACATGCTTGTAAAAAAAATTATAAGCAATGATCAACTCTACTCCCAAAACAGACAAGGGGATCATAAACTGCAGCCTTGATCAGTTTCTAGTAGATAATTTTGACCTTACCATATCATTGTGTGAGGATCCAAATTTGGGGTTCTGCTCATCGGCACTATTATAACCTTCACTTTCGCTGTGTGACCGCGGAGAGGATGGCCTAGATCCCGCAGGTGAAGTCCTAGTTGACACATTAGGCCGCCCAACAAGTTCCCCAGATCCTAACAGCACTGCATTTGAACTACCTGATGAAAATTTCCTTGGACTACAGCTTAGAGACACAGGTTTAGGAGGTGGGACAGGAGGTGGAGGTGGACACGAACTACTTTTAGCCCCCTGCACAGAAGTTCCCTCATTTTCCGCTGCCTCAACACTTAAACCACTAGATCCTTTTACAGAGTCCCCACAGACAAAAGCACCATCACCTATCTTCTCATTGTCAATAATCTTTTCTTCAAGGTGGCTTCTGTCACTGCTGAAGTTTTCTAATGAAGCATCATCACCTTCACCTTTGTGGTTGAAAGAACCAACTGAAAACTCATCCAAGACAATAGATTCTGGAAATTCTCCTACCAACTCGTCATCTTTCAGAGCTGATGGTACCTGACTAGTGCTAGAAGCCTGTGGCTGCAATGGAGCTGAAGAAGATGCAGATGATTCAGGGAGTGAAACTGATGACCTGTTCTGGTTTGACAACGACGATGAAGACCCTGTAGAACCTCGCTGAACAAGTATCCGTGTCATTATTGTTGCCCTTCTTCAACTACAGAACCACAAAATAACCACTCTGCCTTTACCCAAATTAGAGAAACACTTTCAATTTGTCACGCTTTCTGGCTTTTGGGGCGGTCACACCAATACCTTTACTGAATGATTTCTTGCAGCAGCCTACTTCCTTTTGATCCTCGCGAACTACTTTCTGCATTCCCGTATATATTCTCATGAGACCTTCAACTCCAAAAATCTTCTTTGACACAACAAAGCTTCTTCTCTTTATGTTCCTTGAAATTTCCCAAAAGTAAGCCACGTGCTTAAAACTGCAATTACGACCAACTAATCATCACCAAATGCTAGATAAAAGATAGTAATTTAAAAGTAATCCTACTCCATCAATTACACCACAGGAACATATATATGAATCAACTACTTCTCAATCCCAAAACTAATACAGACAGATACATGATCCTCTTTAACGAATCCTCCCTCCTCGGACCCAATTTATTCCAATGCTAAACAATTTAGGGGTTCTTTAATTTAATTAGATATCACATTTATCCCACATACAATTCTCTAACCCAACTAAAAACACTGATGGTAAGTAAATAAAATAACTAAAAGAATACATCAAACCAAGGGTAATTCACGCTAAAAACCTCTATACTATCACTCAGTTTCAGGCACACGTGTATTTCTATTGTAAATCAAAGACTTAATACCCTGTACTATTAAAAATTTTCAGAAACATTAAATAAATTCAAAATCCAAGTAGACAAATTAGATTTATCCTACAATGAGATCATCGAAGGCTAATTTTTCTTAGAAAAAATTTAAGTTACAACCACATTTTTTTGAACAAGTTGAAATTTTTTAACAAAGGCAAGTCAATAGTAGAAAAACTAAATCCCACAGACACAATCAATAAAGATAAAGATGCATTAAACAAGGAACGGCGCCAGAGCTTACAAATGGGAAACCCTAAAGTTGACTCAGGGAGAATTACGTAACTCAGTTGATTATGACAGACCTAATTGAAGCAGAAATTCCCACTGGCTAGGGTTTAGTATATAATCTGCGAAGCGGAGGAACGAAAAGAGAATGCAATTTACCTTCTAGGCGAAGGAAGATAGTATATATATGTATGTATTTGTGTGTGTTTTAGGTGGCGAAAATGGGTAAAGTTTGAGAGAAAATGGGAGGCTGGGGAAGAGAAAGAGAGGAGGAAGGGACACGTGACTTAAGAATTTTACTGCCGACTCCGTTGGTCCCGTCAGAAGCGCATTATTTGCACGTGTAGAATGGAGGAAATGTTTCTTCTTTTCCCTTTTATTTTAATCATGGAGGAAATGTTTTCAACATATGGAGTTTCATTTCCTCACTAATTTAACTATGAAACCTTTTAGGATTTTATATAGGAATTTTCATTGTATAAAAATTAAGGTAAGAGTCAGTAGATAGTCGAGTGTATTTCTTTTTTTTATTTGTAGCATTAATATTATTCTTGTATTTGCTTGTATTTAGATTAGATTTATATTACTTTTCGTTGTTTCTTTTTCTTTGGTTATCTTATTATCTTGTTGTTGTTTTTGTTTTTTGTATTGTTTTTTTCCTATGGCTTCTCAGTTACTGTATTTCTTTTTAACAATGCTGTGAATATGCTTTCTTGAACCGTGGTTCTATCGAAGATAGCCTTTCTGTCATTATAAGGTGGGTGTAAGATCTGCGTATACACTATATACTCTCTCCAGACCTCACTATATGGGATTTTACTGAGTTTTTTGTTATTGTTGTTAAAAAAAATAGAACAAATATTGAAATAACAATTAAATTGGTAGTTTAATTTTGATAGAAGATAAAAGCGCCTCAAATTGACTTTCCAAACTTCATAGTGATATTTTCAGTTGATTAGAAGCTTGTGTTAAAGAGCTGCACATTCTTCTTCTTGCTCGATTTCAAATTATATAAATTTATCATATGATTAAATGATAGATTAATGAAAATATCGATTAACTAAATTATCTTCATCAATCGCCAAAACAAGAAAAACTTTTGATTTTCGGAAGATATGTGATGGAAAATAAAAAGGAGGAAAAACTTTTGAAATATTACCAAAAGATACTAGAGACAAGATTGAAGTTAACATAATGTCAAGTTCCTCACTTGAGGAAAGAATGAAAAAGTTAACCTCGTGAATTTAACCGTGTCAGATCCCATAGGTTGATAAAGCCAATTAGTTATGAATATAGATAAACCATCCTACTAGATTAAAGTATGACTAAAAGTATGGATGGACATAAAATTCAAAAAATCGAATTTCGAATCGAACCGATTTAATTTGATATTTTGATTTCGGTTTTTTCGGTATTTCAGTATATTTTCGAAATACCGAAAAATTTTAGTCCAAGTCCAACTTTATTTTTATTTTTTAGTCCAATAGTTACTTGTCTTATTAATTATTCCCTCCGGTCCAAAATAAGTGATTTTTTTGGATGTTTTCACACAGATTAAGAAATTCACCTTTTTACATTAATTAGCAATGGAATTGACCATATTAACCTTTACTATCTCACATAAACACTCCTAACACATATTCCAACACTAGTTACTCCAAGGACAATGTAGGAAAAAAATAATTAATTCATTCTTGAAATCTGGAAAAATCACTTATTTTGGACCATAAGAAAAAAGCCAAAAAATCACTTATTTTGGACCGGAGGGAGTACATTATTAAATTTAATGTATTCCGTCCTCATATTCTGCAAAATATTTTTTTCTAACTTAGATAACTTCTTCCTAAATACTAATTCAAGATAAAAAAGCAACATCTTAATTATTGCTCTATTCGAAATTAAAGAAAACTTGTGTACTTATCTAATAAGAATTAAATCGACTCATTTTAACTTGCTTTTAGACACAACACATGCTTGATTAACTTACTGAACTTCAACAAAAGGTACATACTATACAGTATACTCATTCCTAAGAAATCAAGATGATATTGCTAATATTCAATTTTATTTTGCTTTGTAAAATCCTAGACGATTTTACTACCATCCTTGCAATAATGAAGTGAGAGGCTTAACCGTGTTATGCTACCACTGAACATAGTAATCCTGCATTAAGAAGAACATAGTCATGTGTTAGCACAATGATCAACATGGATTACATTAGTTAACGGAGTGGGTGTGAAGATAGTGAAGATTTGGTTTAAATCGAAACCGTATCGAACCAAAATAAGAAATACCTAACCGTACCGATATATTTTGATACGGTATTTAGTATGCACAATTAATAAACCGAATACCGAACCAAAATTATTAAATACCAAACCGAAATATCGAATGCCCACCCCTAACTAAAAGTAGGGAGGAAACAAGAAGACTTGGAGAAAATTTAATCCAACTTCCTAGTACTTTTCATTTCATTTTTCTTTCTTTTTTTGGTTAAAATAATTAGTTGGAGATACACACTGCAATCTGGATTTGAATTTTTCTGTTTGGAATCCTCATTAACCGTATTAGAGAAGTGAATAAGCAAATTGACGTCCAACAAGTCAAAAGCAGATGTGTGCAACTTCATTACAACAACTCAAAATGAAAGACAAACCAAATCCAAATATTTGCGAAAGTGAGCACATCATACGATAAGATACTAGTACATTCCATAAACAACAGTGGCGACTCCAAATGTCCATTTGGTCTTAGTGTCTTCGGAGAGACAAGGCAGAGAAAATGACAAGGAAGATGAAGATGACTGCCGCAATGAAAGAAGCCACGACGGCGCCGCTCGCTCGCTGGCAGAAATCGCCGAACTGCTGGCATATCTCCAGCCATTGTGTGGTGGAGTTGCCGTTTTCTGCTAAGTACACTATGGCAGCCGCCGCAGCTGCTCCAGCCGTGGTAAATGCCACCATTACCTGCACCATTTTTTCTTAATCATAAGCTTAATTCATCCTGTTTCCCCCTTATATATTTTCCAAATGACGGTAGTGGTTATAATTAACACTTAGCAGGATTTACACAGTAGTATTAAAACTCAAATCTTATTCTGTACTGTAATGCATGTTATTTTTCTTGTAGTACGACTCAATAGTTAAGAGCATCTAAAGAGGACAAGCCTCTGAATTTATTTGTTACCTCTTTATTATTCAAAAGGAATCTAAGGCCTCATTTGTTTGTTTGCACTTAATAAAGGTCTGAATCTTAATCATTCGGATCTCAGATATTAAGTGCGTTTGTTTTTAAAGTCTGAGTCTTAATTATTTAGATCTTAATCGTTAAGCGTGTTTATTTTTTTATTTCACAACCACTTAATAGGTCTATATCAGTAAGATCTATAATATAGACTTAATTTCATTAAGATGTTATCATCTATATTCATTATTAACTGCCGCCACCGCCTATCATTATCAACTACCACCGTACTCAACCATCACCACCATCATCCTCAATTATAGCCGCCACCATTGTCGACTAACACCACCCACCATCCCCATCACTCCTACAACCATCATTCTCAACGACAACCAACATTCATCCCCTCAACTACCACAACTAACCACCCCATCACCATTAACGATCATAGCTGACACTAGCCATCATTATAAACTACCACCACCCACCACCATTTTCCTCAATCATAACTACCACCGCCATTATTAACTATCACCATCCTCAATCACAATAGCTATCACTACCAATCACCACTAGCTACCACCCTAAACTGACACCATCAACCAAATCTACCACTAACCACCGCTTTTAGTCAGCATTCACAAGCAATACCGTCAGCCAATCATCACCAGCAACTATCATATTTTAAAAAACTATATATTTTAGTGATGGAATATTAGGTTAATTAGTCTTTTATTTGAATTTTATGTTTATTAATTTTCAAATAAACGTAAATTTTATACATTCAGATGTAAAAAATCAAACAATCTTAATCATTTAGTATTCAGATCTTAATACACATATTAATATTCAGATGTGTATTCAAATTCAAATATTTTAATCTTAATACACATCTTAATATTCAAACGTGTATTCATATTTAGACGTCTTAATCTTTAAAAAAATGAGGCCTAAAATACATTAAAGAAAAGTTTGTTTATTCTGCTTACTGTGTCAAGAATTAACAGAAGAAGTCTAGCTCCAACAAGATGTGGTCGAACAATGCAAACAATGGAGAAAGGTAGAGAGAGGACAAGGTATCCACTTGCAATAGCATTTGCCACCACAAAATACCTGAAAATCAATCATATATAACAGTTTCATCAACTTAGAATCAGAATTAGTAGAAAAGAGAAAAAAAACTTACTATAACTAATTATTGGGCAAATTTAAGCAAAATAGATACTGTAAATAGTGTAGTGCTGACAAGGTAAATTAGGACTCTCTCCGTTTTAAAATGATTATTTTAGTTTGACTTGACACAAACTTTAATTGAAAAGGAAAGACTTTTAAAATATGTAGTCTTATATAAGCCATAACATATGTGTGACTCTAAAATTTTTGAAACTTGTGGTCTGAAACATGTCATAATATTTGTGTGGCTAAAAAAGCTTCATATTGAGGAAATATTGAAAGGTGAAACTCTTTCTGGAACAGACTAATAAAGAAATAGTGCCAATCTTTTTGAGACAGAGAGATTAAATAAAAAGTGTGCTTTTCCAACAATTTAGTAGGCGTTTAGACATAAAAATTATAATTTTTGAAAAAAAAAAATAGTATTTGGAGTTAAATTGAAAAATAATATTTGTAATTTGAAATTATGTTTGGACATTCATTTCACTTGAAAAAAATATTGGTTGTTTCGTGAGTGGGGAAAAAATTGAAAAATTTGAATTAGTGAGGTGGTCACAATTCAATAATACGTACGAGAAAGCAGGGAGATCATCATAGCTAGCTTCGAACTGAAAGAACTGAGTAAAAAGAGGAAGAGTTTCATCAGTAGTTCCCATGGTAGTTGCAGCAGCCAGAGCAGCCACAAGGCCACAAAGTCGCAGAATAAAGTCGAATATGGCAACCCCTCGTAGCCATCCTCCCTTGTGATTATGAGGAATAGCTTTTGTGGTAGCTACAATGGTGGCAGCAGTAGATTTTCCTTTGTTGGACTCTGTTTCAGATATGTTAATGGCTGTTTCATGGCTATGGGATTTTGAATCCATTATACTAATTAATATATGCAGGGGAGAGCTAGGGGATGTATTTGAGAGAGGTCCTTTAACACAAGTTATAAGCGCTTTTTTGCGTTATAAAAGAAGTAAGACAAAGGGTTGGAATTATATAGAAGGGGGATGTATGTGAAATGGTTCTTTGATAGAAGTTACAGCTATTTGCGTTATGAATGAACAGGGCTGAAATATATACTCCATATATCAGTGTAGAGGTTTTTTTTTTGGGTGAGGTGGGGTGGGGGTGGGGGTGGGGGGGACATGGATTAGTTTGGATGAAATTGTTGAGAATACTTTTCCTTAAAAAAAAAAGGCATTGGCGCTTGTATGGAGGAGTGGTTACAACTCAAACTCTTCATCTTTGGAAATTTTCAAGTACGTTTCTTGATTGGATATGAAAAGCAAAACCTAATTCAATTTTAGACAGAGAAAAGTACTAGTGTGAAAACTTATGAGATCAAATTTGTTTAAGGTTTTTTCATAATTTGCAGCTGACCAACAGATACGTAAACCTATGGATGGGGTTCTCGCACTAAGGCAATAGTATTCAAGGATGGTAAATGCTCATTCCTTCCCTTGAATTACATACTAAACATTGTTCTCAAAAGATATGATGGAGCAGCTCCGTTTTCTGGTGCCTGGCCGTAGGTTGAGGATATTAGAGGGTCATTGTGGAGCAGTTCATAAACCAACCTTGATTAGAGAACTTGATTTGCACAACCCACTCCATTAGACTAAAAGAACATTTATTTTAACTTTACTAATAGTAGTTCATTTGTTGTCTGTCAATGATTAATGAGACTGATGCTTTTCCTGTTTATTGTTATAGAAAAGATATTATCCAGTTAATTCATTGTGTTTGGAAACTATAGCGATTAGTTAGTCCTGTCAATCAAATGCACACTTGGTATCACATGTTGCCTCTCACCTTTTGTCCTATATACTTACATATCTGAAATGCAGCATTGATCGATAACTTAGCTATACAACCAGATTGTCTGAGTTATCCTATTTTCATGGATCCTAAAACTTATGCAGGACACAGACTTCTCTACGTCTATAAATACCAATCTCTTGAGCTCGCACACACCTCAGACTATTTCGTTAGCTACTTACTACCTCTATTCAACAGTGGTTCAATCCTAATTTCTTTTCTACAGCCTTTAGTGAAGTTTCAATTTTTAATTTTAGACCAAAATATTTTCTGACAGGATATCGGATTTGTGAACTAGTCCAAGTTTGACCGATAGTGATTACGATGCTATTTTCCTAGCCAGGTATCTTGTATAAAGTCATATCAGCACGAAAATCAATCTTGATCACATATATTGAATCCTTGATACGTAGGGAATAGTAGCTTCCATTTCTTCTTTTACTTTTCCGCTAGACTTCTGTCCCAAGTAAACTACCATTACAGAGACCTCTTTCATTTTTTTCATTTAGAAAAGATGAAAATAATCTAAAAAAACTAAAATTATCCAACCATTCACATTCAAATGGTCTCTACTGCTAGATTTCCAATCATTTTAACCAAGGGCACCGGGCATTTTGTAACAATATCCAACCTAGCCAAATTTGAGGCATGCCCAAAAAGGTACAAGCTAAGCATAGCAAGTTCTTTGACAGACAACCTTGAGGAAAGGAACCCTTGCCAGTATTTGGGATCAAGATCAAAGAAAGCATCAAACAATCTCCTAGTCCCTTTCAAATCAAGCTTCAACAAAGTCTCCATCCCAAAAGAGTAACATTCTCTCACACTTCTTCTCTCTAGAGGCCACAAACCATTCCAAACTTTATGGTAAAGTGGAGATCCTCTTATCATTCTGGTTGTGCCGAGGCTCTCAGCAATGGCCTCAGCCAAAACTGGTGCCAATGCCATGCTCCGAGCCACCATGTACCCTGTCGATGGATGAACTATCCCTGAATTTCCACCAATTGCCATAACATTTTGAGGGATCCGCGGAAGTGGTCCTCCCATGGGGATCACACATTTCTCATCCTCAATAACACTTGTCACTTTGATCCCCAAATGCCTTAACCTTGCCACCATCCTATTTTTCACTTCCCTATACGATAGCACAGGCCGACTCACCAAAGAAGTCTCTTCCAAGAATACCAAATTCCTATCAAATGGCATCACATACAAGAATGTTGGTTCTTTAGTATTGTTCACCCTCAAATATGGCTCATTTCCCAGATGAGAATCCCTCCAATCCATAAGCACCATTTTATCCAAATCAAATGGATGATTATCCACTTGTGCTAAAATCCCATGAGCTATTTGATAACCATGGTTTCTTGGCTTGTCATATTCTATAAAAGGACTAGCAAAACCACTTGCATCTACAATCAAACTACCCCTTATCTTCCTACCATCATCACAAACAACTGAAGACTCAAATTCTTCATGCTCCACTTTCCAAACCTTGGCTTTATAAAACTTCCCTCCATTATCAACACAACTATTCAACAATTTCAACTTCAACTTTTTTCTACTGACTCTACCATATGGTCTTCCCAAATACTTAGTCTTGTTATCATTTATATGAACACAAGTCATAGGCCACTTATGATCTAAACAATCTTCCAATCCTAACTTCTCAAACTCATCAACCCAAACACCATAATTATTTGGCCACATGGAAAGTGGTGAAGGGTCAACACAACATACCTTAATACCATATCTTGATACTTGCTCAGCTAGCCGGAGGCCCGCAGGACCAGCTCCGATGATGATCACGTCGAATAGAGCCCGGCCCGAATTAGGATCAACCCATGAGATGTCAACATCTAAAGACTCTGGTTTTGATGTGGGTGCTAAGTCAAGAAAGCTACAAAATTTGTTACTACTACTTTTGTTTCTGCGATGAACTTTTCTTGAAAAGTTCTGGGTGGTTGGATTCAGAAAAGTAGAATTCAGTTGAAAAATAGACCTGTGAGGTGTAGGAGTGAAAAGTAAAGGAGATGGAAAAGGTTTGAGAAGAGTTTCCATTTAGATTTAGAGAAACTGTAACATGGAGAATGGCTACTTATGGTGGGAGGTAATATAGTTTAAGGAGGAGGAGTTTATTGAAATTGAAATCGAGTAGAGGCAATAGGATATATTGATGCTTTTGGGTACCTACTTTGGCTCATATTACAAAACAATATAAAAAAAAAATAGAATATGAAGAAAAGGAGCTAATCGAATAGAATCTTTTATAAGGTTAATAAAAGCATTTTCCCACAGTCCCTGCTCTTCACCTCTCTCTTCCATATTTTCTTTGTATTGGCCTCCCTTTTAATGATAACAAAAAAAGAAAAGAATTGAAGAGAGCATGACAAATTATTTCTACAATTTTGAGGGAGTTCTTTTACATGCCCAACAGAAAAACTAATCCAAAAAAAAAAAACGAACTAAAATATGAAAGCTGAAAAATCGAATTGAACTAACGAAATGAAGTAAAGATTTAGTTACCAAATAAGATTTCATGTTAAGCCAGCCTTTTAGTAGATATTATAAACTATTTTGTATATAACTTCTCTCTCTTAAATGAATCATTTTCCTATTGCAAACTTCCAATAACTTAAGGTCATAATTTTGTATGAAACAAAATTCTTGGTGATTACAAAGTCCACTGATAAAACCTCTATTTGATTGAATATCTCCAAAGTTGGGTGAAAATTGGAACTCGTCCCGAACAAAGTTACCCAATACACATAATTGTATATCCAAATAGTAAGTACCTCATAGAATTAATTGAGATACGTGTAAGCACCATTAAAACCTCGTCTATTAGAAAATTAGTGAAGGTTACAAAGAGGGAGTTAAAAGCCAATATCCACCACCTATAATAATAGTGCTCTGCCACAAATATAAAATATTTTTCGGTGGTACGTTACAGAACTTCCTCAGCAAAACTTCTACATTACAAAGCACTAGGGTGTACAAAGGAAACTGATAAACCGTACCACCCCAATAATCCGAATCAACCCGAGAAAAAGAATTCGACTATGGTTTGGTGTTGGAAAAAAAAATCCAACCATACTTGGCTTGGTTTGGTTTTAACTAAAGAAAGTCAAACCGAAACCAAACCAACCCGACATTACATATATAGAAATTTTAGATATATTTAATATATAAATATACTTATTGTGATGTAATTTATAAATATTTCTTAAAAAATTTCATAATTTTATCTTTTAAGGTATTATTTCAAGGTTGGACTTAGAACTTTTAAATGTTCCAATAAGTTTTATAGCCATTAACATTAGTAAATTAAATAATGCTAACAAAAGCCCAAACCAAAATCAAATCAATAATAATGCTAACAAAAGACATTCAATTCAATACTATGAACGGGAATGTATTGAATATCTATTTTTTGTTTTGCAATAATTTAAAAAAATGCATTACCTATTTTTATTTTTTCTTTAGCGTTTAGTCATGTAATTAATACTCCCTTATTAATCTACTTATTTTAGCATGACTTAGTACTTTTAGATTATGTTTATTTTTATTATGGCTTTTTAATTAGCAATATTCATATTACATAATTTTATTGTCTTTATTGTTGAATATTTTAGGATAATGCCATGACACATCTCATATTTTGTATTATTTTCTTGGAAAATACTTTATATAGTTGTATCTTACTAGGATTAAAGAAATATTTTGAGCACAATTTGTATGTTTTTTTCTACGAAGATTTTACCCGGAAAAAAAACTTCGAGATATCTGAATAACCCAAAAACCCGAGAAAAATCGAGAGTGAAAAATCCGAGTTTTATTGGTTTGGTTTGGTCTTTAGATTTAATAACCCGACATAATTGGTTTGGTTTGGTAATTGTAAAATCCGAATCAACCCGACCTATGTACGACCTACGAAACACCAACGGATAGTGGATTTGCCTTGTAGTCAGTGCATGGACGGCAAGAAATTTGTGCAGCTATTAAGCGTAACTGGGGCCCATATGACCTTCTTCAACCTAGATCTAATCACCACGTGGCAAAGTAAGTTAGAGAGCCCAGATGAGCTATATGGCCTAAACGTGCATTTTGATTAGACAATTTGGCATTATCCTAGTAGTTGGAATGCTCATTGTGGAGAGGCACAAAGGACGCTAATTTGGCATCATACCGTTCGGCCTAATAAAAACAGCACCAGCACAAGAAAGAATAATGAAGTCATGATACTTTCCTACCAAATTAATACTTAACCTTTTCAATGGGCCCCAGTTAATCTTATATAGTAATAGTTATTCACAATATCAAAATTTTATTTTATATTTTATCTCTATGTAACAACTTTTTACCTACAAAAGCAACATTTATTTTTCTAGCAGTACGCTTTTTGTAAAAGTACCCTTCTATATCAGCCATATAGAATCTCTAACATCACTAATAATAAGTTTAAAGATTTTGACTTCAACCTACTACTACTTGGACTGAGATAGAAAATTCAACTGTTAAACTCTTATAATCCTTCAAGAATTTAATTCTAGTAGTTTTAAAATATGCACATTAAAGTTTAAATTTTTGTACATTTAGTTATGAATTTATTACTAATGTATTAGCTTTCTTTAATATTTAAATAGTAAATTATACATATCTTTTGAATATTTAAATTTAAATATCTTATCTTTTATATGTAAGAGGAAAAAATCAATTTTTGGATGAATTTTATTTATAACAACCAAAAAGTATTTAAACGCCAAATGCTACTATAGGTTTATAACAGTCATTCACTATAAAAGCCAATAAATATCAGAACAAATAATGGTGTTATAGAGAGGCTTAATTGTAATGATTTTTATGGAAAAAATTGCACAGGCGCCCTATTTGGTCGCCCCCATTTAATATATACCCATTTTTTTAAATTTTTTTAACTTGTACCCCCTTTTTAAATAACTTCAGCTCTCTTTCTCCTCCTCCTTCATTTTCTTCTTCTTCTTCTTCTTCTTCTTCTTCTTCTTCTTCTTCTTCTTCTTCTTCTTCTTCTTCTTCTTCTTCTTCTTCTTCTTTATGGGCTCTCATTCTTATTCAATTTTAGAACAATATAAAAACCTACGATTTTGGCATCATTGAAATTTCCAAGTTCGTTGTTATTCCTCAATTGACTGGTTAGATGATGGCTGGTGAATGGTGATAAAATTGCATTCGCTCTTTCTGTGTGATTAAATGTGTCGTTTAAAAAACTAATAGTACTACCTAAATGGTTGTTTCTTTAGAAAAAAAGAATGATGAGCAATGAAGAAGCAGTTAGGTTTCCCTCATATTGATCCTAATTCATGCTATGTCGTGTGTTGCGAATAGCTAACGAGCATATTCTTACTGCCCAGATTGCTCAGAAATGCTTAACAGCAAATGGACAAAATGCTATGCATGTTGCTATATTGAACACTCTATAGCTGAAGTTTCCCTGTTACAAAGACAAAAACTTCAGCTCTAGAGCTGATGTTTTTGTGTTGTAACTGAAAACTTCAGCTCTAGTATATAATATTAATAGGTGGTAAAAAAACTTCAACTCTAGAGCTGAAGTTTTTGTGTTGTAACTGGAAACTTCAGCTCTAGTATGTAATATTAATAAGTGGTAAAAAAACTTCAGCTCTAGTATGTAATATTAATAGGTGGTAAAAAAACTTCAGCTTTAGAGCTGAAGTTTTTGTGTTGTAACTGGAAACTTCAGCTCTAGTATGTAATATTAATAGGTGGTAAAAAAACTTCAGCTCTAGAGCTGAAGTTTTTGTGTTGTAACTGGAAACTTCAGCTCTAGTATGTAATATTAATAGGTGGTAAAAAAACTTCAGCTCTAGAGCTAAACTTCAGGCCCGCTACTAGAATGCTGAAGTTTTGCGTGATTGTCTTTGCTACTTCAGCCCCGTATGCTGAAGTTATGCGAAAAAGTGGGTACGCTTGCAATTTTTCTTGCAAAGTGGCACAAGTTAAAATGTGACAAAAAGCGAGTATCGATGCAAATGCCCCATTTTTATGTCTGAGAAAGAGTGATCCAAAACTTGGATTTTACAAATATCCAATTCTCGTAGGATAGGAAGGGTCATCTACTTCCTAGGCAATAGAACTCTTCCCACAAACTAGAATTATTGGTATGCAGTATTTACTCACCGATACAAAAGCCTCAACCACCCCATATTTGAAAAAGGTGAATTGACATGGTAAATATTTGAAGGTGGTGAAGTCACAGCAGAACGTTACAATTACAAACAGGGCGTTGAACTTATCAAATATCTACAAATACATAATATGGAAGATCCAATGCTTTAGAATAATCTAAGGAGTTTACTGGAGCATTTACAACATGGTAGAGGGAAAAAAGACAACAACAATACAAACCTTATCATTCTTTTAACCTGTACTCTGAAAGGTGCCAGAATGAGAATCAACACGGTTGATTATACAAGAATCTTTCAGAGTGATTTATAGTTCTTATCCAAATCCATTTGAAAATCTGAACCATACTACAGGCAGCTATGGTGTCCCTTACCAAAGAATTCATGATCTGCAGGAAGGTAGAGTGATGCCTCCACAACAAGCAGCAATTATCAAGTAAAGGAACAGCACAATCAGGCATGTTAACAAAGCCCTGTCATTAGTAGAAGTTACAAAGCTCAAATGGACAGAATATAAACTTCCAATTAAGGACCTACTTAGACAAGAAATGCCACCTTTTGCATACACTGAAGTAACAAGAGTACTAGATTACATGTAACAGTTCTCAAAGCATGCTCATCAAACAAATAGATCTGTGAAAAATGGGAAGACCACAAGCCTAGACCAAGGGCTAAACAATAAACCTAGTGTCAGCAGAGGGAGTCATGTATGTAAAGCTGCTTTATCAAGATGATATAATCAGTGATGTACATGAAAAATGAATCAATTTATGTTGTAAAGACCGCCCCACCCCCAGGGAAACAAAACGAGAGAGAGAGAGAGAGAGGAGGGCGGGGGGGATTAAATGCTAATTTAGGTGTTGTTTGCTACCAGTGATACATATGCTGTTTGCCCAACTATGCACATCCACTCGCAATAGTAAATTAAGCATTTCCTGTGACAGCGGAGAATATATACCTCTATGTTAATATACTAAGAGAAAAACATAAGTTTTAAAATTAAAGTTTCCAAATATAGAAATACGTCATTCTTTTTTGGAATAAGACTAAAAAGGAAAGAATGTCATATAAAATACTAGAACACAGAGTATTAACCCATTTTCTTAGACTAAATATTTTTCCCCTACATACAAACATATTCATCCATGTGTGTTGTTAACGATTATAAAATTGCTTTACCAACTATATATTCTTATTGTTTAGTAGAGAACTTTTCAAGACAACCCATGGCTGCTGAACAAGCCTTAGCGCCTCGGTGTATACACTGAAATGTCACCTAAGAGAAGAACAATGCCAGTTTGCACTGCAACTAGATTTAGAGCTTAAGCGAATTTCAAGCACAACTTTAACAACACTGATGTCAAGGCATTAATAGAAGAGAAAGCTGGCATTGAGTAGAGCAAGTATTGTCATGGTATATGTCATTGCATTAACGGTGTTCTGAGCTTGACATAAGTCACAGTAAGAGTGTAGTCACTCTCAGTTGATGCGACTAAATCTATAATATTTTGTAAAAGAGACTTACAGGAGCTTTGCGTTTTTCATCCAAAGAGCTCTCCTAAGGCGCTTTGACTGTTTCCTGAAATGAAATGCACTGTCTTGCATCGTTGCTGTTTTGTCAACAAGGAGCTCAATCCGATCCCCTCTTTCAAGTATTTTCTCAATATTATCAACCATGATGGTGCGTATCTGGATGTACATTGAAGTAGTTTATTTTACTTTTAGAATAGTTGCACTACATGAAAGGAAGGGCTGGGGGAAGAGAAGGGGGATGTGGGAAGGAGGAGGCAGCAGTGGCATATCACGATGTAAATACACGATAAAGTTCTTCAGCCAAAAGGGGAACAGAACACGTGTAAATGATGCAATACAACCATAATCATATAACTAATGCTATAAGGTGTAATATTTCTTTCCTTTTTCTACAGAAACTTCTATTGTAAGATAAACTGTCGCATTTTTTAGTTAATACAGCAAAAATCAAGTGGTCATAATGGTATGCAGTTCACAATGGTAGGTGATTGTTTGGCTTAGCATGAGACATTAGGATCACTAATTGCTTCTTGACTTTTATGAAATGGAGGTACAGGATCATAATTTGAACCTAAGGCATTCAGATATCAAAGTAACTAGACAAGGAAAGGAGCTAAGTTGCTCCGACATAGCAGTTTAGGTGCCGCACCCATGTCGACACGACACTAGTATGGGTATGGGATCCGTACCGAATCTGGTCAAACAATTTTGGGTGCTTTGACCGCGACGAACAAAAAAATTTGAGACGAGATACAATTTGATTCCCGAAATCAGAACTAACACTGGGATAAATTTGAAGAAAATAGCACACCTTATCTAGGAAATCAATCCTTTACTTATCTACAACTTGAGAATAAAAAAGAAATCCACATTTTACAAGCTATATATAAGTATTCCACAAAATTTCTGATAATTTAGATATATTTTTATATTTTTGAATTATTTTTAGCCGGATCCTCGCACCGTACTAAGATCCGTATCCCCGAATCTTAGAATTTACGTCTCGAAGGATCTGACCTCTAGATCCGCACCCATGTCGGACATCCGCACTCGTGTCAGAGCAACTTAGGAAAGGAGTAGTTATTTTGGCATGAATGAGCATTGAAAAATCATCACTAACGATTGAGAGTTTAACGGTGCAATCATTTCTAAAAAAAGAGTTTAGCACTTCAAAAAATATGTTAACTCATTTAGGCCTCATTTGTTTGCACTTAATTAGAGCTGTCAAAACGGGCTAGCCCAGCCCAATCCAGCCCAAGCCTCATGGGCTTTTAAATTTGGTGGGCTAGGGCGGGTCGACCCTTCATCTATATGGGCCTTAAAATGGCCAGCCCAGCCCAGCCCAGCCCTAAGAGGGCCACGGGCTAGGGCGGGCCGGCCCTTCAATTTTTTTAGAAAAAAATATTTCTTCAAATCTTTAGATACTTTTTCGTGACATAATCTCTTAATCATATGAATGACTTCTGTTTATTTAGAGCGTACAAGATCTTGATATTTGACAAGGAATCTCGTAATTGAAATGCAAATTCTCTATATCTCTAGCTCTTCTTTTTTTAACGTTACATGAATATTGTTTTAGTACTTTTCTTTCACTTTTCTTAGGTTCACGAATTGCTTCAATAAGTTTATATGTTAAGGTTTTACAATTTAGGTTTAACATTATTTGTTGATTTCATCAATATAGTCCATAAAAATTTTACAATTCATGAAATTTTCTAGTTGTCAATTTTCTTTGGGTATTAAAACTTAACCTTTTACTATATTGAAGAACAATTTAATAATTAATAACTAATAATATATTAAAGTAACCAAACTGATCATTGGCCACTTAAAGTAATGTTTTCTTTTGAAAAAAAATATTATTGGCCACTTAAAACTTTCCTAGTTCGTTGTTAATTAAGCAAAAGAAAATTAATCTTGTCATACTACATGCATATCAAAAATATAAATTCTAGTTGATATGGAAGGATAAATGATCAATCTAAGGTTGAAAAGTTAATATTTTTTTAGTTTTTAATTTTTTTAAATATTTAAATTTGAATTTAATTAACTTTTGGCCCATAGGCCGGCCCAGTCTCTATCAAGCCTCAAGGGCCAGCAGACTGACTTGGGCCGGGCTTATAAGCCTCACTTTTAAATGGGCTAAAAAAAATCCCAACCCAGCCCTACCCAAGTAGCGGGCTGGGTTGAGCTAGCCTCACGGGCCAAGCCCATTTTACCGGCTCTACACTTAATGGAGGTTTGAATCTTAATCATTCAGATCTCAGACATTAAGTGCGTTTGTTTTTAAAGTCTGAATCTTAATATTCAGAACTTAATCATTAAGTGTGTTTGTTTTTTTTACTTCACAACCACTTAATTGGTCTGAATTGATCAGTATGATTAAGATCTATAATAGAAACTTAATTTCATTAAGATGCTATCACATATTCATTATTAACTACCGCCACCCCAACCATTTATCAACTACCACCATGCCACCACCACCATCATACTCAACCACCACCACCACCATGGCACCATCATCCTCAATCATAGCCGCCACAATTATCGACCATCACCACCCACCATCCCCACCACTCCGACCATCATCATTCTCACCCATAATCCATACATATCCACCTCAACTACCACAACTAAACACCCCATCACCATCAACAACCACAACCCGCACCGCCTATTATTATAACCTACCACCACCTTCCTCAATCACAAACCACCAACCGCTAGTGTTATCAAAGGCGAAAAGCGCAAAAAAGTTCTAAGGTCCGTTGGGGCATTAAACGCAAAGCGCAACTAAAGCGTGGGCTTTAATGAAAAAGGCGCAACAGGAGAAAAAGTAAAAATATATATATGTAGTCCAAGACTAATAATTATAAGCATGAATAACAAATAGACAAAGAAATTGAAAAAAAATTATGATAAAGCGAAATATCAATTGTTTAATGTTGCCTTTTCAGGCTTATACTCATTGGCATGGAAAAGTATGCCTTAGTCCTTAGAGCCTTGATGCGACACTAAAGCGCCCACAAAGCGAGGCGAAGCGCTCAACATGTTTTTAGCCTCGCTTCAGGGCTTAAGCGTGCTTTAAGCGCGCCTTTGACAACACTGCCATCCGCCATTATTAACTATCATCACCCACCACTACCATCCTCAATCATAATCGCCACCACTATCAATCACTACTAGCATGAACTACCATCATCAACCAAAACTACCACCGCCTCTAGTCGGCATTCACCCGTTAGCCATCACCACCAACAACTATCATTTTTTTTGAAAAACTATATATTTTATCAATAGAATATTAGATTAGTTAGTATTTCATTTGAATTTTATGTTTATTATTTTTCAAATAAAGATATATTTTATACATTCAGATCTCAAAAATCAAACAACCCTAATTTTTAGTATTCAGATCTTAATACACGTCTTAATATGTTCAGATGTGTGTTCAGATTCAGATGTTTTAATCTTAATACATACTTATCTTAATATTCAGATGTGTATTCAGATTCAGACGTATTAATCTTAAAAAAAACAAATGAGGCCTTAAGTGCCCATGAATATGAATCTTTGATAATCCAAAAAAAATTGGATATCTGGACAGTTAATGCATGCATTCATTGGCACAAAACCTAAAGCACAAATAAGAAGAACAAACGAAGCTGACACACAGAATCCTCAAACTTCACTACACTCTGGTGCAGGTAAACAGAAAAGATACTTGCCTCACCAACTTCTCCTCTGACACGATTTAGTGTATCTGCACTTGGATTACTTGAAAAGAACTCCATTTGCTGATGTAAGACCCTTGAGAATTCATCATTCATGGCATAGGCAGGAGCATAAGAAACCACCTTGCCGTAGTTCTTCATGAACCTCATCTGAATATCCTCCAGGTATGAGAAAGGAATCCTCCCTAAGTAAAGCATGTACCATTAGTAACAGACAGTGAAGGATGACTCATATGACTAACAGAATTTTCAATTAGCAAAAGATCCAGACAATATCAATTCATAAATTCTTCAATGCCAACAATATTTCTGTCTTGAAGTGTTAAAAGATAGCACTAGGAAAGTAAGAAGGTCATTGTGAAATTTGCAAAATAGAAATAGGATGATCAAGTGTGCATTTTGGCCCAATCAGAATATGAGAAGTCGACTAATTAGCTTCTATTTGGCATTGAAGCCATAAAACTTGGTCTTTTCTGACATCGAACTACCAAGAGCACCAAAACCAAACACTCGCAAAAGCTTTGGAAACCTAAACCTATCTCTAGAAATAGTGATCAAGTGTGCATTTTGACCCAATCAGAAAAGAAGAAGTCAACTAATTCGCTTCTATTTGGCATTGACGCCATAAAACTTGGTCTTTCTGACATCGAACTACCAAGAGCACCAAAACCAAACACTCACAAAAGCTTTGGAAACCTAAACCTATCTCCATTATGTTATTTTTCTTTTTATGATGGTCGTGACAGGGCTAGTTTGCGCCAGAGGCGGAACCAGGATTTCAAGCTTATGAGTTTGGAATTCTAATCGTCTTAAGTTACTGAGTTCTAAATTATATACATATTTAATGAATTTTTTAAGACAAATACAAGGTTCGAACCAAAGCTACTGGGTTCGGCCGAACCCGCTGGCTACACTCTAGCTCCGCCGGTTTGCGCGCACCTCGACTATTCCATCGAGTACGGAGTACCTACTGCCTCCCACCTACACAGGTACCAGTAAGCTGCCAATAAAGCTTATAGACGGATGAGAAGAAATCGCCTAGTATTTTTTGCCTCTGCTAGGAATTAATCCCAAGACCTCATGGTTCACCTCACATTTCATTGATCATTAGGTCACACCCTTGGGTGCCTATCTCCATTCCGTTATTCATAGTTCAATTCTTCCTAGCTGATGTTTAAAGGTAAAAGACCGAACGGGAGAACAAGTTTTATTGTGTTCTTAGCTCTATAGTTCAGATTAATTTTACAATTGGAGTAGTAAATTGATCAAAACGGAAGCTTTAAGAAAACTTTAAAAAAGAGAGGGAATTTTATACTGACTTCCGAAGGTGTCGTTGGCCATACAAAGGAAGCTGAGTCCGTCAGATCGGAGTATGTGGAAGATGTATCGATCTTGAGAGAAACAAAGCCTCGATTCCGTTTCACCTGGAAGCTTCTCCAATATTCTTCGCGCCACCGCCCCTGTGTTCCCTGTCACCGCACTGAACTCCGCCAGCACCGTTGTGCCTCTCGCCACAACCGCATACAGTATCGCCATTTTTCTATCTCTTTCTCTGCTTCAAATGGAGCTGTTGAGTTGACTCCAGTAAAAATTGGGGATACGTATCGAATTAGAGAAATATTCCAAGGAGTTCTGAGATAATGAAGAATCGGGACTGATTGGGCTATACCGGAAAGTCTACGGAGGTTTTGGTGTCGGGTTTTGACAAGGTCACACAAGATTTCACGGAAATCAGAACTACCTGTCCTCTTATTTTCTATCTATGCACTTTACACCCCTTGAGTTTGTTAGTTATCACATTGACCTCTTCCTCTTCCTCTTCCCCTTCCCCCTTTACTAAACATTGGACTTCCACCTTCTTCAGCTAAGCACCTCACTACGGATAAAAAAAATACAAGTATTCGTCTGTATTATTTACTAAAAAATAAGTTTGATAATCAATTTTTAGACTTGAGTCAAATATACATATTATTCATATTATCTGCTTTAGAAATGGATAAATCATCGGTAAAAGTGGAGTAAAATCCTCAACCAATTAAACTCATCTAGCATTAAGGAGGACGAGCGAATGCCATTCTTTCCGACTTGTATATAATTTGTTCTTAAGTTTTGTTCTGAGAACTTAGTGAAAATCAACTACTATTGTTTTATTTTGTTTAAAGTTCAGTTGCAAAAGTGATAATCCTTTCATTTCAATTTGTGTAACACTCTTTCTTGTTTAGTCAGTCCAACAAAAAATAATTTTTTAAAATAATTTTTTTTAAAATTAGTAGTAACAATTTAACTTCAAAGCACTCATTTTTATCCTTAATAAAATAATTTGTAGCCATGAAATATCTATAGCTCAATCAAAAGTTTACTTTTATTTCTTAAACCCGCACTCTATGAAACACCGTCATATATTCACTTGTATTTCCCAACCATAGTTTTTTTTTTGGTCAATAAAAGGGACATATATTAGAAGTAAAGTAGTGTCACACCTCCTTTTTCACTACACCCCGAGAAGGGGTATAAGAGAATTTTCCAATTAAAGTGACAATCGAAACGAGATTATTTTATTTAAATTCAGAGTCGCCACTTGGGATATTTATGGTGTCCCAAGTCACCCGTTTTAAATCCCGAATCGAGGAAAGATTGACTCTGTTTTACAGTCCGCGAACACAGAAATTCGGGTAAGGAATTCTGTTAACCCGGGAGAAGGTGTTAGGCATTTCCGAGTTCCGTGGTTCTAGCACGGTCGCTCAACTGTTATTATTGGCCTAATTATCTGATTTATTGCATGTTTTAGCCTATGGTACATTTTTAACTTATTAGCCGCTTTTAATTAGTTTTAAGAAGATTTAACGTTATCTAAAACATGTCTTGAACCACGCCACATGAAATGCACCCACAGTCCTTGACACATTTTATTTACCGTTGTTGAGATTTGGATTTGGGTTACATGAAATGCACACCCGAGTTTAAGGAAATTAATTTTTAAGAATAGCGCGCCTAAAACATCTACGCACTTTCAACTTTGCGAGGGCCATGAAAATTCGACTAAATGGCACACCTCGATTTCTAAAGATTAAAAAAGAAATAATTAAGCGAGAGCCATGCATAAGGAAAATTGTGAAAGGAATGATGTAATCTAGGTATTAAGCTAAAACCATCACGTTATTTTATCAACTCAAATCCAACTATCTTTTCTATCCAACGTAATCAATCTACAACTCAGACAAATAATCCTACACCTCAAACCCAGGATCGCATTCTAGTATTTACCTCTATTTTCTTGTCATACAGTAACAAACTCACAAACCTAACAAGTCACGAGCCTTTTCTATAGAAGCACATTTTAAAAAAAACTTTTGCTCTCTCTTCATGTACTAATAAACTATTAAAACACGAGTCTACTCCAAGCACCATAAACATTTCATCTTCTGTTTCCTCCCACCCATCGAACACAATACCATGTCTACTAGAAATGATATAAACAAAGGCTCCCATACTACGTCTTAGCAAATTAAGGCTACTACATAAACTAAGAAAGCCCATAAAGCAGAATACGTATACCATCCAATTAACGAAGATACTAAAACAAAAACGAAAAGTACTATGATTTAACGAAGCTGCCAAGCAAGTCAATCGTAATAGACCACTCATCGATTCATAATCCAACAGTCAATGTTCTAGATCTACAAGATCAAATCTCAACACACTAACACACTTACTTCTTGTGCCTCATCGCAAATTTAGAGTTCTTCCCATCCTCCTCAGTGAACCGAGGGAGAGCCTGGTGATGACAGCGCCGGTGACGGCGAAGCCGACGAGGAATGGCCAGTTACGGCTTCATTCACGGCAGAAGAAGACCGGTCACGGATCGAATTGCCTCATTTTCTCCGAGTTAGACTTTTTTTTTTATGCTCTGCGCTTGAGAGTGTTGTGATTGTCAATGGAAAATGGGTCTGCTGCAATGGGGTGGTGGAGTTAAGGTGGTTTGCGGCTGGTTTTTTGTGGGAGAGGGTACGACTGTTAATTGATGTAGGAAATTTTTGAATCCTGCCGTTCTAGCTTAGAGTCCAGGGTCTAGGTATTTAGGAATTGAAAACTTAGGGTAGAGTTTCTATAATTAGGTGTTTTATATGAAAGTGGGAAGGGATGATGGCCATTGGATTAGAAGGAAAATAGATGGCTAAGATTAAATCTTACACTTAAATGGGCTAATGGGTTGGGAAGAATGGGCTAAGGGTAATTGGGTTGGACCATGTCTTTTTGTGTCTCCATTTTGGGCTAAGAAGACTCCAAAATTATTTTTTGTATTTTTCAAGATTATATAAAGATAAAAATAAGATACTATTTTTGTTATTTTTTACTTTATGAAAGGTACATAAAATAAATATTTTTGTAATTTTCATTTTCTTGTAATAAAATAAAGTAAAATAGTCAAAATTAGTTAAAATAACGATATTAGACCTAAATTAAATATTTACATGCTAAAGTATAAAAAATCTTGGGGAGGGTCAAAAATCACATGTCTACAAGTAATATTACAAGGAGCATGAGCTGGTGGGGATTCAGCATTACAAAAAAATAATTGATCACTCCCACCAGTGGTTACTACATTATCCCTACTAGGACTAACGTTTGCTACATTATCCATACTGGTATTCATCACATTATCAAGACAAATAGAGATAGGTTCCTCTTCAGGAAATGTACGTAGAGGGCGTCTGTGAAGCGTGCCCCGTTGGTCTGCTAGAAAGTCATGCATCACAAAAGGAGGTGATTGCAAAAAAGCAGTTGTAGAAGCATTGCATGCTAATGTGGTCCCATGTTTGGCAAGCGTATCTGCTATTTGGTTTTGATCCTTGTAAGTATGTATGACCCATTGGCTATCCAGCTGTTGGAGGAGGTACCTGCATTCATGCATTAAAGATGAGTAACGTGGATTAAGATGACGGAGTAAAGAGATTACCTCAGTGGAATCCACATTAACTTCCAAGGGTGCGAGTTTGTGCTGTAGAGCAAGTTGCAAACCTTCTAGTAGGCCAATGAGTTCCATGTAGTGATGATTTCTTGTTATAACCCAATTATCCATGGAATCTCTAATGACACCCTCAAACCCCCTTTTGCTGTGTTTGAAGGTATAAGCACCGTCTGAATTTAATTTATACATCCTGTGTGAAGGAGGATTCCACTTAACATCTATGTAGGTGGGAGTGTTGTTGTGTGTGCTACGTGTAACACCTAGATGGAAATACTTAGCAGCTTGACCTAGAATGTGCTGAATATTTGGAGGGTGATTGGCATTGTCAAATACTAGGCGATTGCGACTGTTCCATATGTGCCATAGGGCATAACAAATGATAGTAGGAGAGCTCGTTATAGTGGTAGTAAGGTTATTATGGAGAATGATACGCGAGAGTTTTAAAATAGTTTGTTCATGGAGTGTTTGAACATGTATGTTTTGATATTGAATGCCTAGTTGTTTCCATACTGTTTTTGCTTGGTGACATTCAAAGAATAAATGTGCTATAGTTTCATCTGTGTATTGGCATACTGGGCATAAAGGATTGCGAGTGACATGGATAGTGTAGAGGTAACTAGTTGTGGGTAGTCGATGGTGGGACATTTGCCAAAGGAAATGTTTTATCTTTTGAGGTAGTTGTAGTTTCCATAACCATTGGAAGGAGTGGTTTTCTGATTTGGTACGTAGCTGGCAATATAGGGATTTAACTGAGAATTGCCCATTAGGTGTGAGGCTCCAGTAAATGTGATCATGAGATTGGTGATTAGTGAGGGAAGGGTTATAGTGGTTTTGAAGTTGGTAGTGTAAATCAAGAGGGAGCTCAAAAGATATTTGGGGAATGTTTAGGAAGTTCCCGTGTATATAAGAATCTAGTGTGGAGCAGTGGTCATTTCTGGGCAAAGGTCCTGCAATTAAGTTTCTGAGTATGAGGTTGGTTCCGATCCAAGGCTCTGTCCAAAATTTGATATGGGTGCCATTGACAACATGCCAGCGGATACCAAGTTGACATGAGGCCCATCCGTGTTGGATGGCTTTCCAAGTAGAGGAGGTATGAGTAAAAGTGGGTGAGTGTGAGTACTTGGAAATTATAATGGAATCCCAGTGGGATAAAGAGGAATTAAACAATCTCTAGGCTAGGGAGCCTAGTAAGGCACTATTTTTGGCAGCTAAGTTTTGTATTCCTAGGCCTCCACTAGGTTTTGGTTGTTGAACTGTTGTCCAGTTAATGAGGTGTAATTTACGATGTTGAGGTGAGGATCCCCAAAGAAAATTACGTTGATATTGATCTAACATTTTGGTAATATGAGCGGGGAGCTTGATCATTTGCATTACATGGTTGGGTAGGCAATTTAGGGTTTATTTAATAAGAGTGGTTCTGCTTGCCATTGTAAGGCATCTTAAAGTTATCTAACAAGAATTGGAAGTCAGCAGTCTTAGGCTTCTTTATGAAAATAGGATATCCTAAGTATTTGCCAAATTTTGATCCTTCCTTCATGTGAAAGGAAGTAATCACTATATCTTTAGCAATTTGGGAGTTTGTATTTGAGAAGAATTTTTTTGATTTATTGTAATTTATGGTGAGTCCATAAACTTGAGTAAAGAAGTTTAGGGTATCTATGACGGAGTTAATGCTATTGGAATTATTCTTAGAAAGAATAGTAATGTCGTCTGCAAATAAAAGGTGAGAGTGGTGGTCCTTGTCGGGATAATTTGATTGGTTGCCATTTTTGGTAGTCTACCTCCATGTGTATTTTTCGCGAGAGCATTTCCCTACATAGTATGAATATGTAAGGTGATAGAGGATCTCCCTGTCTAATACTTCTTGAAGGTGAGAGAAGAAAGGTGACGGTTGACCATTAATGAGAATGGATATTGAAGAAGTTGTGATGCAAGACATGATTAATTTGATTAACTTAGGTGGAAATTTGAAGTAATAAAGGGTTTCATGGATGAATCTCCATTCTCATTTGTCAAAGGCCTTCTCTAGGTCTAGTTTGAGGAGAAAGGAAGATTGAGCACCTCTTTTCTTCTTGAAGTGGTGCATAATTTCTTGAACAAGAAGCACATTATCAGAGGCTCTATGGTTAGGCAAGAAAGTTGATTGTTCCGGACTGATGATAGTAGCTAATATTAGTTTAATACGAAATACAATAATTTTAGTAATTAACTTGTATATAGTGTTGCAAAGACTGATAGGCCGATATTGGGTGATGAGGGAGGGTTGTTGTGTTTTTGGAATGAGACATAGATAAGTTTTATTTAATTTAGTGGGTAATTGTTGTGTGTTGAATATTTCCTTACAAAATGAAACCACAGAGTGATTGACAAGTGGTTAATAGGTTTGGAAAAATATGGATGGAGTCCATCCGGTTCTGGGGCTTTAAAAGGTTGGAAAGGTTTTAGTGCATTAGTGATTTCTAAAGAAGTAAGTGGTGCATCACGTTTTAAAAGGTTAGTAGGGGTGATGGCATGATGCGTGGCTTGGAACTTAGGAATGGTATTGTGGGTGTGACTGGTGGTGAATAGGCCATGGTAATGATCCTCTATATAGAGGTTAATATCGCGTTGGTCTAAGATCCAATTTCCCACTGAAGCTTGTAGAGTAGTAATGCGGTTACGTCTACGACGTTTTAAAGTAGTAAGTTGGAAAAACTTTGTATTGGCATCCCCCTCTTGTAGCCAACTTATTTTAGATTTTAACTTCCAAAAATCTTCTTCTAGTTTTAGTAAGTCATTGTATTGGGCTATTAGATCAGTTTCTGGGTTTTGTAAGAATTGACTATTGATGTATTTGGGAGATTTTTGGATACCTTGAAGCCTTGCCAAAAGAATTTTTTTTATGAAAAATATTCCCAAAAGTGGTTTGATTCCATTCTTGGATATGAGTGGTAAAGTCTTTAACGGCAGTGAGTAGGGGCTTATTAAGAGTCCAATTATAGGTGATGAGAGAAGTAAATTGGGGGTGGGTGGTCCACATCGTTTCAAAATGAAATATTTTGTCCTAAGGAGCTTTGTATTTTTTTAGATTAAGTAATAACGGGCTATGATCAGAGTGCGTTCGAGGGAGATGATGAACTGAGGATTCAGGGAAAATGGTTAACCAATCATAATTAACTAAACATCTATCTAACCTTTCCAAGATACGATGGGAGATATTTCGATTATTAGACCTAGTATATTTTCCACCGGTGTAGCCTAAGTCAATTAATTTGCATTGGTTAAGATAAGCCAGGAAGTTATAACTCCTCCTATTATTTATATGAAGGCCCCCAATTTTTTCTGTTGAATTAATAATTTTGTTAAAGTCACCACCAATTAACCAAGGCAAATTAATGTTTGCATGTAAAATACGAAGATTGTCCCATAGAACAGTACGTGCATGTATATCATTTTTTGCATAAATAACAGATAATAACCATGGATTAGGGTTGGGGTGTACGTGGACAATTGAATGGATTTTTTGGCTTGTGACAGCTACTTGATCTAGGTGAAGTTCATCAGCCTTCCATAGTAGAGCTATACCTCCAGCAATGCCTTGAGCTGGTGACTGAGCCAAATGTGAAAACCCAAACTCTTGTTTAAGCGACTCATGGTCTTGCATGTGTGTTTCTAGAAGTGAAACCAACACATGCTTATGATAATTAAGCATAGATCTGAAGTTACGTTTGAAATCAGAGGACTGTGCTCCTCGACAATTCCAAATGACGAATTGCATGGATTGATTATTGAGTGTGTTGACTGGAGAGTCCCTCTCTAACGTGGAAAGTCTGTTCATCAATGCTGGGATTAGCGCTATAGCATATTTGCCCACTTTTGGGTTTCTTGTTGGATGGATATTGAGTGAGACACTTAGGAGTTCTGGATAGAAAGTGATGATCACCTTTCGTTCGTACTGTTCTTTTAGGACGTAGGTTTTGTTGCCATTGAGATAGCATAATATTGGTAGTGGACGATGAAGAAAGACATTGTTAGAAATGTCTCTCGGTGTTTGAATTATCAACAAGTGAAGTATGAATATCACTGCTATGTTGGCTGCCACCTCCAGTTGAGCTATTTCGCCGAGTTCTTCTTAATGTGGACTGGGAGGTTGAACTGGACTCGATAGAGGGGTGAGAGGTTGATACGGGGAGGCTTGTGTATGTAATGGTATTATTGGATCTATGGAGGAGCGTGGCTGAATCCATAGGACAAAGGCTTATGGTGGTTGTTGTGGTGGGTAGAATGGGAGCTCTAGTATGTTGACTGGTGTTTGTGGTGGAGCATGCATGGACAGTGGTGGTAGGATTGGTGTGGCCATCTATGGTTGTTGGTGGAGAGTTGACGATGGGTGCATGGCCCAGAGGAATTGGTTGTATAACATCACCCCCAAACACATCCCCTCCGTAACTATTTGTGCTATGTCCGCCGGGTTCTGGATCATTACTATGACATCCTGGTTGTTGATTTTCATCGTGAAAGTCAATGCATGTTCTTGTAGGCTCATCTCTAGCCAGGACTGTGGATATGTTTGTAGTGGTGGGTACTGAGTTATGTATATGGATGTAGGCTGGGGGTGGGGTTCGTTGGGTGGTGGCATGGTGATTGTGTGAAGGAACACTGGATGTTGAAGGAGGTCGGTGTTTGTGAAGGAGATGGTTCTCCGGTGGTGAAAGTTGAGTTGTGATCTGTTCATAGGGGGATTGTGTGTGTTGTGAAGTAGTATTATGGGTAGTAGTCGTGTGCAGTGTAGTATTAGAAGTAGTAGGGTTTAATGATGATGTTGCTGATGTTGGTTGTGCATGAGAGGGTGAGGGAGTCAGTTGATTTGATGGAGGTAATTGAGTAGTAGTAATTTCGTGTAAGTTACGGTGGTTTGAAAGGGTAGGGTGTGTTGCTTGTATTGGGTTTTGGGCTTTACCAGGCGTGGGATCTGTTATTAGAGTAGAAAGAGTGGTTATTGGGCCGATGTGGTGTAGGTAATTACGGGTTATTGGGGATAGGCCTGTACTTGAGAGCCTATCGAGAGGGATGAGTTCGTATTGCATGGCTTGTGATTGGGTAATGTGTCAGGCTCTTTTGCAACGTGGAGGGTGGGTGGGGTATGTGTGTTTGTTTCTGCAACTGAGTCATTTACATTGGTCGGTGGTGTGGTGTGTTATGTTTGCATGGGAATTGGGCTGGGATCAGGTGGAGTGGTGGGAAGGGCCTTGTCATTTGGGCCTGAATAGCTGCCCAGTTGATCCAGTTGGTTGGGATCCATTAGTAAATCAAAGGAGTTGTTATTAAAAAAACTTTGGATTAGCATGACAACTGGACGAATTAAAATTATTTGTTAACAATTTATCTATGTTAGGGAGAGCAGGGTTAAAGGCCATACCTAAGGGTCCGCTACCAGTAGATGTTTTGGTGGGTGGTGATGTATGCCATAGAAGGGGGGATTTCCTTTTGACCCGTTCTTAGACTGGAAAGTAACTGTTTGCCATTCAGTTTTTTCAAGTTCTGGAGTGGAATTCTTGGTAGAAGATAGTTGTGTGGTTTGGAGTTGAGTGTGATCTACGTGGGAAACTGTAGTGGTAATCTGGGCTGTGGGGGTAGTGGTTGCCATGGAGGATGAAGAGGGAGATGAGCAAAAGGGTTTTGTGTGGCCAAGACGACCACATAGTGTGCATAACATGTTTAGGCCCTCGTACAATATTTGCTGTCTATGGGTGCCAATGTACACATGTGTTTTGAGGGGCATTTCAAGAGGAACTTCGATGCATATTCTTGCATAACGTCCTCTGGTGGTGGCCGACGTGCATGTATCCACCTTGAGCAGGGAGCCAATCTTTTCACCAACTCGTTGCAGAATTTCAAAGTCATAAAATTCAGTAGGGAGTTCTGGCAATCTTAACCAGATTGCTATGCATGTAAGTGTTAGATGCTATAAATTTGGGTTCCCATTTTCGTACGGAGAGGAAGTTATTAAGAATGAACCAGGGTTCATTGTGCAGAGCTTTGAACATATTTTCTTCCTTTTGAAATTTGATTAAGTAAAAATCACATCCTAAGTCAATTAATGGAAGTTACTCTATAGGTTTCCATAGTGCTAGGAGTTTAGTTTTGAGAGTTTGGTGTCTAACTCTTCTTCCGAACACTTTGACAATGACAAAGTATTTCCATGGTGAGTACAATCGAGATTTGTCTGCTGGGGTGATGGGTATGAAGGTGTCTTGATTGGAGTTATTTATTCATTCATCAGAGAAGTCTATGTATGAATGGGTTTGATGGCATGTGTTAGGATAGGAATTAAGTTGGTTGTTCAGTAGTAATGTTTGGGCAAAGGATAATGGATGGGTAGAAACAATGGCAGTGTTTGGAGTTGGAGATGGAGATAGTGGTGGATCAAGGTGCATAGAACTGATATTCAGTGGTTCAGGTGGTGGTGCTGCAGCGGTGGTGGTGTTCATAGTGTAGAGAAAAAAATACTTTGGGATCTTGAAAAATGTGTACAATATTGAAAATTTGAAACCGATCCCCAACTGTAGTTAGGAACATAATACATGCTGATATAAGACTCAAGAAAATCTATTTCTTTCTATCTAGAAATGATATTGAATGAGGTGAGACACTATCTTTGAGTAACTATAGATTTTTGAGTAACATAATACATGCTGACTTAAGCATGGAATTGAGTTAAGTTGGAAATGGCAGGGAAGTATCAAAATGAAGCTAAACAAGGTCACATCATTATTTTTTATGGATAATATAAAGGAAAAATGACACTATATAGTCGCTCTCAAAATAATATCCGAAATATATATATATTTTTTGTATATATAGTTCTCAAAATAATACCCGAAAAAATATATATTTTCTGTATATTTTTTTATATATACATTATATATGTTATATACAAAAATTATATAAATTTTATACACCTTTTCGGCTACAAAGTATAAATAGTTTCTGACGCGGGCTAAAAGTGATAATATCCCTAATATGAATATCTGGAAACAGTCTCTCTACCTTTTTAAGGTAGGAGTAAGGCTGCATACACACTAGCCATCCCAGACTCCACTTGTAAAATTACACCGAATTTGTTATTTTTGTTGTTGTTGTTGTTGTTGTTGTAATTAATATGGATACTCATATTATTCGTTGTTCAACTTCTTTTTTATCCGTATCAAATATGAGCAGATCAGATATATTATTTATTTTTATCTAATTTATTTTCGACTAAGCACTCCTAGTTTCTACTCCCATTGGTACCCGCATTAGGTCCAGACTAATTGAAATTTGAGTATTGTAGCTCCCCGAAAAAAAAGTTTCAACATGTTATAAGGCAATTAAGAGGTCCGACGTGTGCCAATTGTGAGCACGTGATTTTCCCTATATGAATTACTCCCATAAATTCAAAACAAAATTATTTCTTCAGTGTTGGCAATTTTGTGGATTTTTGTGACATTTTTTGTTAATTGTTTGCAATCGGCTGTGCATGTTTATTTTATTTTAACTAATGGAAAACACAAAAATACGTGGCATTTGCATGTAGGATTTAACTCTATATTCTAGGATTAATTAGCAAATTAGTTGTTTTATAAAAATGAAAAAATTACAAAAATTGGCTTACTTTTGCATTTTTAGCCTTTTAGCTTTAAATTAGTAATTTCCTCTTTTAATTTAGGAGTAATTAATTTATGTAAATATCATAGTAGATAATTAGCCTAATTTTAAAGATTAAATCAATTTAGGGGTTAATTTGGGATTTCAATTAATTATAGAAAAAAAAAGAAAAAGAGGAATAATAGAAAAAGAAAAAGAGAAAAGGAATTTGCTCTTAAAAATCTGTTGGGCTAAATCCAACCGCAGACCCAATTGTTAAGCATCGAAACCTAGCCCAAACCCGCGTCTCAACCCGGTCTGGTCACCCCTTCATCCAAAACGACGTCGTTTTGATATCCTTTAATCTCGACCGTCGAGGTTAGTTGATCTGATGGTCCAGAACTAACCTCATCTTGATATATAAGTGTCCAAATAGCCCCCTCTACCCCCTCTCATCTCCTTCACCAGACCCTCATCACCTCCACCGGAACCGCCTGCCGGAAATCGTCTCCGCTGGCGGTGGTACTCCAATCGAATCCCAAATTAACGCCATAGACTCCCCTCCTTCTCCTCTTCCCAAATCTCCAAAACCCCTCCCTCAAATCTTATCAGAACTCTTCGAATCTTGAATCGAAGAGGACGACCAAAACCCTAACTCGTCCAATCGGCCCCAAAATCACACCACAGAACCACCCTGACCCACTCTTCCCAAATCCCAGATCGATTTCCCTCGAATATTGGTGAAGCTCCTCGAATCTGGATTTGAATGAACAACCCTAAAAGTCTAGAGGTCAGAATCAGCGAGGTTTATTAGATTTAGGCCTAAATCAATGTTACTCGTGTGTTCTTGATATTAAGAACATACGATTAACTTTGGATTTGGCCGGAATCAATGAGTTGAAGGCTGTCACTTAGGCCCTTTTGTCCGGGTCCTCTTGGGTATGTTTCTTGTCTTCTCCTCAGTTCTTTCCTCCTCTACTTCTTCGTTTCTTCTATTATTTGTTGTCCTGTTAGGTCTTTTGTGTTCGTTTATGGTTGTCTATTATACATGTTATTTTAAAAAAAATGTTAGGTCACTTAGCTTGATTAGTTAGGTTAGTTTTATCTGGTAATCTCTTTAATCTTAGTCCAAAACTTGATTTCTGTTGTTCAGACTCGTCTCTGTTTTGAACATTTTGTTTCAATCAATTCGACTTGGGTTAGGTTTGGGTTTATGCCTCTAATCTTTGATTTACTAGTTTGGGCCGGACCTGAATAAATTCAATTGGGTCGAATCGACCCATGCTCTGTCCGGTTCCTTCAGGTAATAACAGGGTCATTAAGGGGTAATTTGGGTAGTCTAGGCTTGAGAATCTTATATAACTGAACTAGGAAGCTTCCTAGAAGCTAGGGTGAGGGGCTATTCTGAAATTCTGAGGTTTACACAAGGGATTTCTAAGTTAAAATGAAAATTTCCGAAGGTTTTAAGTGCAATTTTGAACTCTTTGAGGCTGCCCTAGTAGCTTGCCTATAAAGGCATTGTTATTTAGAGCTCAAGTCAGATTTTTGAGAGCAAAAAAGATCAGAGATACACCAGACGCCTAAAAAAAGAAAACACTATTCCATTGAAACTCTGCCCTAAATCTTAAGTTGTTCTTAGATTTCAAAACAATTTCTGAAGCCTTTTAAGTGTACATGGCTAGATCTTGTGCTGGAAAAGCTTTGGGGTTTAGTTTGTTTCAAGTTTTCACTGTTCCATTGATCTTTTGTTTGGGTTTTCTGAAAGTTTTCAAAGTTTTGAAGCAATTTTGGTTCATCTGAGGTTGAGTGTGAATTGATTTGGGTTTGGAAACTAGTTCAAGGTTGGGTCTTGGGGTTTGCTGTGTGTCAACCTGTGTTGAACTTGGGTTTTACTGACTGTTACTCAAATCTGTGCTGTGCTGCTCACTGCTAGCTACTGATTCTTCGCTATTTTGGTTTCTAACTTATTTCCAGGTATTTCCTTCAAACCTTGAATGGAAATGAAACTTGTTATGGCTATTTGTGTTGGAATCATGTAATTTGAGTTGAAGAAACTGATTGTTTCCCTTCTCTGTTACATTACAAGCTTCGAAGTCTATTATATTTTGTTTTCATGTTCTTCCTAGGCTCACATAAGTTATTTAGTTTCTTGTCATTCTCTTTGTAGATTCTTTTATGGCGTTGTATAAATGTTTCCCTTTTACTTGCTTAGCTTAAATGTTTGAAGGTCCCTGATCATATGTATGAGCAGTAGAGAACTACTGCAAATAAATTTTAGTAATGTCAAGTATGTTTCAGGTCTATTTTGGCCTGTTAAGGCCAGTGTTGTTGGATTAAGAGCATGCTGCTCAGTTGTCTTTAGTTTAGCTATACATTTCAAGCCTTGCAGGTTGAGGCCTGTTTATTGTTAGGAAGGAAGGTCATACATATGTTATCTGTTTCTGAGGAGACTCAATATCGAGTCTTAAAGCCTCCAGCAGTTGGCCTTGAAATCTGGTTTGGGCTCGTTTGGGCCCAAAGTTCATTTTCCTTGTGGTGTAGTCTTGTGAGTCCAATGCAAGCGTGGGTCCGAGGTGCAGAAAGATCAGAATTATAATTTTAGCTGCTTTATATTTAAATAATCAAAGAAGCAAAGATGTTAGTTTAGTCACATGCTCAACATAGTTTTATGATCGGCATTCAATAAAACGTGTACAATTCTGAGTTCTTACGTGGATTTGGCGTTGAAATCTGCAGCTGGGCCTTTAGCGTTGGCCCAGTGTCTTTGGATGCGCTATAAATTGCGCTCAAGACCTCTGTCTCATTTGCAATCTGGGCCTCTGTTGGGCCAATTGCTCATGTAGAATCATCATAATTGGTCTGCCTTTTAATGGGGCCCAACATGGATTTAGGCCCCTTCAACGTCAATAATATTTAGTTCGAATTCATTATCATCCCATTGGTTACTAGAACTCAGTTTGAACATTTAATTAAAAGTAGAAAAATAAGAATCCTCTTAGCCTTGTTAAGTAATCAAGTAAGCCCATTTATTAGATTGGAGGTGAGCCATATTAGACAACGCCAATAGTTTATGGCCCTCCGAGTTTGATTTAATTTCTTCTTTTAATTCGGATTTGAGGTGCGCCATGCCAAACAAAGACGACAATTGCATGGCCCTCATTTAATTATTGCTTTAATCTTTAGAATTCGAGGAGTGTCATTTAACAAATTTTCCATGGCCCTCACAAAGTTAAAATGAGTAGTTGCTTTAGGCACACTATTTAATAATATTACCTTCCTAAATTCGGGTGTGCATTTCATGTGACCCAAATCCGAATCTTAATAACGTTGAATAAAATGGGTTTCGGATTGTGGGTGCATTTCATGTGGCGCAATCCAAAGACATGCTTTAGACGACGTTAAATCTTCTTTAAAATAAATAAAAGCGGTTTTGAAGTAAAAATGCACATAGGTTCAAAATATTTTAAAATCAGATAACTATGCCAATAATAACAGTTGAGTGACCGTGCTAGAACTACGAAACTCGGGAGTGCCTAACACCTTCTCCCGGGTTAACAGATTTCTTTACCCGAATTTCTGGTTCGCGGACTGTGATACAAAGTCCTTCTTTCCTCGATTCGGGATTTAAACCGGTGACTTGGGACACCATAAATTATCCCAAGTGGCGACTCTGAATTTAATAAATAAATAATCCCGTTTCGATTATCACTTTAAATTGGAAAAACTCCCTTATATACTCCCTTCCGGGGGTGTAGTGAAAAGGAGGTGTGACAGCTCTGGCGACTCTACTGGGGATCGAACCCAGAATCTCTGGTTCAGGGTTCAAGAATTCGAGCTTAGATGAATTGTTATAGTTGGCTTTATCCATTATCTTATTTTGTTACATGTTTGGGCCTAATGGGCTAGTTGTTGCTTTCACCGCTTTGATATTTTGTGAATTGTATATAAACTGTTGCGAAATCCCTTTTCTCTCTGAGTTTTCTAAATCATGAAGAAGTGTGAACTTCGTGTGACTTATTTTTTGGTAGAGTCATATTCCAAATTTAGAACGAGGTTCGGATAAGTTGCAAAGCCGGTGAAGCTTCTGTATTCCCGGTACGCTGCCCCCCTGGCTCGAGCTGTCCGCTCGGGTAAGCCAGGTCTAGAATAAATAAACCCAAGTTTTTAAACCTAGTATAACAATACCTCATGCTGGATCCCTAGTAGGAATGTTTGTTTGCATCATGTGCATTTTGACTTTGGAGACTCAACACAGGGGTTGGGTCTGTCTAGGACAGGTGCACCCGAAATAAAAAGACCATCCTGATGCATTTTACTTGCTACTTGTGCATTTATTTGTTTCGGATTTGCACGCTGACCGTCTTTTGAATAAAAGGGAGAGAATTTGGAAAAGAAAATAGCAGTGTGAGGTAATTATCTGCGGTGAAAACCAATGTCCCTAAAATATACTAAAACTCTACCAGAATTTTGAAAAAGAGAGGGGAATTTTGTGGATTTTAAAGAAAAATAGAAAATATATCCTTGTGTTTTTGGGAAAAGAAAAAGAAGTTGGGTTTATTTTCTTAAATTTTTTTCCCGAACTACGCCAGTTTGATTCTCACAGGGTGTGAGATACGTAGGCAACCCCCGTCGGGGTCCAACTTCCTTTTTGCAAAAATAACACAAAAGAACAAAATTTTTACTTTAATTTGAAAATAATTAGGGTGGTGCCATTCTTGTCAGAAATAGCCAAATGTCCCTAAAAGGGCGTCGGAAGGCCCTTTTTGCAAGAACATCCACTTTTAGTCACTTTTGGCTGGTTAGCCGACACAGCCTTAAAATCTTCGTTTTCGAAGTACTGAAAGGCCGTATCCGCAACGATTCATTTTTCTTGAGTCAAAACGAGTCATAGTTTCCTTTTAATTAAAATCACCTAAATAAATGTGCAGGATGAGCACAATTCAAAATGAACCTTTCTCAGTCCGTGAAGAGATCCCTTTGGAGCTATATATGTGGTGGCATGATTTGGGGGAAGATAACAGAAAGGCTGTGACAAAAGCATTGGGCGGTCTTATCGGGCTCTTGAAGGTTAAGCCAAGAAAAGACGTGATTGAGGCCTTGATACCATTCTGGGACCCAGCGCATAATGTATTTCACTTCGCTGATTTCGAGTTAACTCCTACACTGGAAGAGATATCAGGCTATGCCGGTTTCGAAGGGAATCCTAGAAGTCAATACCCGGTGGCACCAAGAACAATAACCCCTCATAAATTATTGGAATTGTTAAGCATTAGTCGTGACATCCGAGGCGGAAATTTGGCCAAAGGGTTCTGTACCTTCTACTTTCTGTATCGACGTTACGGGAATCCCCGTGGCTTCGAAACGCCAAATACCGGTCTTACTCTTGCGGGAAACCAATACAAGTGGGAAACTCGGAGAGGATTAGCTTTCATTGCAGCGTTCCTGGGTATTTTGGTTTGCCCTAGAAAAGACGGGAACATATAGTTGGGACTTGTAGGGATAGCCGACTTTATGATGAAAAAGACAAATGGGACTATAGTGCCGTTGATCTTGGCGGAAATTACCGAGCACTGACCCATTGTCGAGAAGGAGGGAAGCTCTTTGAAGGGTGCAATATGTTGTTACAATTATGGATGGAGGAACACCTTTGCCACCGTCCTGGATACTTGAATTGTGGTATGACTGGCCTTGAATGCATCGAAAAACATGAAAAATAGGTAGAGGGTTATGAGTTCCCGGATGGTACAGAAGCATGGCATGTTCATCTGAGATCTTTGACTGCAAACAAGATCGAATGGACGATCGGGTGGCTCTCGATCAATGAAGTGATCTATATGTCGGCCGAGGTGTGTTTTTTGCTGCTGATGGGTCTTCAGAGTATCCAGCCTTATGCTCCGCACAGAGTCCTACGTCAATTAGGCGGATATCAGACCATCCCACACGATGAAGATTTGAGTCGGCAGGTTATTAAGTTAGAGCCAAAAGCTGCCTTCCCAGAAGAAAAAGTGCATCGAATTTGGAATCAGTGCAGATTCTTAGGGCCTAATACTCAAGTACGAGATCTATTCAGAGGCGAGGTGGAGCCCAGTTATATTGCTTGGTATGGTAAAAGATCCCGCGTTCAACATGAGCCCGAAAGGCCCGCAAAGAGACCCCATGTCCAACAGTTCACCGACGGAGCACAGGTGCAATGGGATTGGTTGGCCAAAGAAAATGAGTACAGGGCTACCATAAGCAAATTGGAGAAACAAGTCAGGGACCTTCTGTTTGAAAATAGCTTGCAAGCCGCGACAGACGAAGGAGAAAAGAAAAAGCTAACCATAGAAAATGAGGCCCTTCGAGCCCAGATTCAGAAAATGAAAATAGCTGTAGAAAACCCAGCCCGAAGTGCCAAAGATGAGAAACTCATAGCTAACTTGAGGCAGAAAGTGAGTGACTATAGTTTTGATTTGAACAAAGTAGAAAGTGAACTATCCAAGGATCGAAAACAGTTGGCTAAAAATGCAGATGAACGAGCACGCCTGGTTAAGCAGTTGAAAGAAAAGTACGATGATGAGGTTGCGAGATTAAAGAAAAGGGCCATCACCATGGAAAACAAAATGATCAAACATGCGAAAGACTTCAAGGTTGAAAGAGAACATTGTTATATGGCATTGGCACAATTAGAAATAGATTTTCAACAACTTTAGGAGTAAAATCAAGTGGCCGAGCAAACTTTGGGGGCCAGGGCCCAGCAGATTGGGCGTTTGTTACAAGAAAAAGGTGTCATAAGAGAGAGAATCAGAAACATTGCCGATTACATCGTTATAAATTACCAAATCTGTGAGGATATGACTCGCACTACCTTCTTCGCGGCATTAATGACATTCATTAAACAGATAATGAGTGACTTGGACCGACTTCAAAGGGATCTTGCATATAGGCCCGCGGCGAGACCGAATGATGTCCCGCGGGCACCAGGAGCATTGATGTATTCATGATTTTTCATTTGAGTCTATATTTCCTTTTCCATTAGAGTCTATCAGTTGTGTTGAGTTTGTATTTTCTTTTTTGCTGGAGTCTGTCAATTGTGTTCGAGTCTGTATTTTCTTTTGTTGGAGTATGATAGTTTATTTTGGAGTCTGTATTTCATCTTTTCATCAGCATCTGTTAGTTTCTTTTAGAGTCTGTTAGTGTTGAGTCTTTGTAATCAAAGCGTTTACTTTTTAATTGAAAATCCCAAAAATTGTTTTATTATTTACTTTTGTACTTATCTCTCAGAACTATGCTCGGTCTGATTCATGTGGAGTCATGATACGTAGGCAATCTCCATAGGATTCGACCATAACCAAATGAGAAAAAGGAGAAAAGAAAAAAGAAGAGAGGAAAAAAAAAACAAGAGAAAAAAAAGAAAAGAGAGAAAATAAGAGAAAAACAATGGCAAAACAAGAGGGAAATGAGAGGAAAAACAAAGAAAAGAAAAGGCTAGAATGGAAAAAGAGAAGAAAGAAGTTGCAAATGGAAAAGCCGGGATGACGCAAGTAGCCGATCAAATGCATAATAGAAACGGTTAATTGCTGAGGTGCATTCATTCCCCAAATATGTGGTTACTAATTTGTTAAAGCCCTAACCACTAACAAGGTTGTTGTTGATGTATTGAGTTCAGGCAGGTGGTTAGTTGATTGGCATTCTAGCAACTCACTCATACAACACCCGATCAAAAGACAAGCTGAATATGGCCAACCAAGAACCGGAGACAAGTATTTTCGACCTGTCAAAAGAGGTGGAAGAACTGGATGTTAATGCAATGAAGGAATAGATGTATAAGTTAAAGCAGCAGATGGCTGAGATGTACCAAGCCTGGGCAAAGGGGCATCCACCACCGGTTTATTCCGCCAACCCTGCTTATATCCCACCATCGGCCCAACCTCAGGAGCCTCCCACTGTGAACTCATCTCCAGCCTTTCCCCTCTACCAACAATGCTATGGCACCACTTCCCATACTTCTTAAGCTACACCACCCAAAAAAAGTCCCATACCCTCCCCCACCAATTACACCCGTTTTTGTGGCACCTCCACCTGCTACATTACACTGATCTTCCAGTGAACCTCTGTTCCAAACTCACGACAACCAGTACTATCCCCTGAACCCACCTTCAAAGTTCCAGAACCATATTCTTACACCCCTCATCTTGATCTCCTGGCAGAGACCGAGAAGCCACCCAAAAATTTCGAGCATGAAGAGATGATCAAAAAGGTCAAAGGCTTAGAACAATCGTTCAGAGATATGAGGGGGTTGTGAGGTCAAGTAAGTGTGGCCTATAAAGATTTATGTATGTTCCCAGATGTTCAGTTACCAGCAGGGTTCAAAATGCCCAAGTTTGATATGTACGACGGGCATGGTGACCCAGTAGCACACTTAAGAGGATTTTGTAGCAAGATGAGAGGAGCAGGTGGAAGAGATGAATTGCTGATGGCATATTTCAGCCAAAGTTTGAGTGGATCGGTATTAGAATAATATACCAGACAAGATCACAGCAGGTGGTACACATGGGACGATTTGGCCCAAGCCTTTGCCTGCCATTTTCAGTACAATCTCGAAATTATCCCAGACCGTTTGTCATTAACAAAGATTGAGAAGAAGCCCGGTGAGAGTTTCAGGGAATATGGATTCCGTTGGAGAGAGCAAGCAGCAAGGGTTGACCCTCCGATGAAAGAAAGTGAGATGGTTGATTATTTCTTGCAGGCTTTGGAACCCACTTATTTTGGTCACTTGGTGTCAGCAGTGGGCAAGTCCTTTAATGAAGTTGTAAAAATGGGAGGCATGGTTGAGGAGGGACTCAAATCCAACAAGATCATGAGTTATTCAGCAATCAAAGCGACCACCCAGGCCATTCAAAATGGTACTGGAGGTGTACTCGGGAAAAAGAAGAAAGAGGACATTGCAACAATTGAGTCGGGAGCTTGGGTCGGTTCCAGGAACCTTTCACGTTACTACAACCCGCCTCGACCCTACCACCAAACTTACCCCCACACTCCATATAGCCCACCGCCACACTACTACCCACCGCCAGATCCCCATTTTTCCATCCATCATGCACAAACCTATACCTAACTTTCTGCTCACACACAATGGCATGCACCGGCTCCACAAAGTCTATACCTAGCTCCACAAAATGCCCATCCACCCCCAAGAGCCTACAGAAATCCCCCTGGAACAGGTTTTAGGCCCAATAAAGCCTTTAAGAATGAGAGGTTGCAGAAGCAGAAGACTTTCACTCTGTTGGGAGAATCATATGCTAGTCTATTTCGCAGACTGAGACAGTTGGGTATGTTGAATCCGATCGAGGCTAAACTTCCGAATCCCCCTCCCAAAAATCTTGACCACTCGGTGAGTTGTGAGTATTGTTCAGGGACCCCAGGTCACGACATAGAGAAATGCTGGAAATTGAAAATAGCTATGCAAGAGCTCATTGATACTAATCGGATTGAGGTCCAAGCCCCGGAGGCACCCAACATCAACCAGAACCCGTTGCCGGCCATCATGAGACTAATATGATTGAGATAGTGCATAAGGGAGGGGAGCCTAAGAAGTCTTTGCAAACCGTCATGATGATTCAGGCTAGTGAAGCCAATCCATTTGAAAAGTCAACAAGTGAGAAGTTTGTGATCAAGTTGAACGGGGCAAATAATGAACCATCTGTGGAGGTCAAGAAGCGGCCTCAAGTGGCGTTGTAGGAAAACATGAAAGAGCAAAAATGGTTGTGCCAGGAGTGACGAACAAGCCTGTGGTAATTATGAAGGGCGCCCACACAAATCCTGTCATTATCAAACCGGTAACTCAATTACCGATAGTCAACAGCAAGGCAGTCCCATGGAATTATGAACGAGTGATAGTGACTTACAAGGGGAAAGAGGTTAAAGAAGAAGTGTGTGAGACCCATGGTTTGACTCGATCGGGGAGATGCTTTGCCCTCGAAGAGTTAAGAAAAGCTAAGACCTCAAAAGATAACCCAGTGTTGGTGAAGAAAGCGGTGACCGAGGAAGAAGCAGAAGAATTTCTGAGAAAGATGAAAGTACAGGACTATTCCATTGTGGAGCAGTTATGGAAGACACCGGCTCAGATCTCGCTCTTATTATTATTGATCCATTCAGACGAGCACCGTTGGGCTTTGATGAAGATCTTGAACGAAGCCCACGTTCATGACAAAATCTCAATAAACCACTTGGAAAAGATAGCTAACAAGATATTTGAGGTAAACAGAGTCACTTTTTCTGATGATGAGTTGCCCGTAGAGGGTACCGAGCACAATAGAGCCCTCTATCTCACGGTAAAATGTAAATATTCCATGGTTACTCGGGTACTAGTTAACAATGGTTCCAGTGAAAATATTTGCCCTCTTTCCACTCTGAACAAGTTGAAGGTGGATGATGAAAGAATTCGCAAGAACAGTATCTGCGTTCAGAGATTCGACGGTGGATGGAAAGATTCGGTCGGTGATATAGTGCTCGAGCTTACAATAGGGCCAATTGAATTTACTATGGAATTCCAGGTGCTCGATGTAGCTGTTTCTTACAATCTGTTATTAGGTCGACCTTGGATTCATGCTGCTAAAGAGGTCCCGTCCACTCTGCATCAAATGGTTAAGTTTGAATAGGATAGACAGGAAATTGTTGTGCATGGCGAAGACAATTTGTGGTGTTCCCAATAATGCCATTGTTCCATTCATAGAGTTTGAAGGCGACAAGGGGCCATGGGTTTATCAGGTTTTTGACACGGTATCGGTAGAGAAAATTCCTGAAGAGAAGTGCGTGCCGACTCCCAGGGTAGCTGCTGCATCAGTCATGGTAGCCGTTGAAATGTTGAAAAATGGTTTTGTGCCGGGAAAGGGTTTGGGTGCATCTCTGCAAGGTATTGTACAACCGGTTTCTCTTCCTATGAAATTGGATACATTTGGTCTGGGGTTCAAGGTCACAGTCACAGACGTGACAAGAGCCAGAAAAATGAAACAGAGAGCATAGGCCCTTCCAAAGCCAGTCCCGCATCTTTCCCGATCATTTGTCAAGCCTGGTACCCGAAAGCGCTCAGTAACGATAGTCCCCAATTCAGTGGTTGATGTGGATGGAGATTTGATGGAAAGGTTCGAGAGGATATTCGCCGATGTGAACGTGTTGGAAGCTGGAGAGGGCTCTAGCAAGGCGGATGTGCAATTTGTTGGGCCCAGTGCAAAGATTAACAATTGGGAAGCTACTCCCCTCCCCACCAGGAGGGAGTTTTGGTAGTTTGCTTTGATTTTCTTTCAATTTACCTGGATTATTCCAGGGTTGTAATTCAGATTCTATGTTCCGTCTATTTGGATGTATAAACCCCGTTATCTTTAATTTCAATGAAATGCAATTTCTCTTTTCCTTTCTTCCTGATAGTTTTATTTTTGTTTTCTTTTCTTCCTTGTACAGTTCTTTTTATGCTGGCTTCAATGATATGACATGCATGCGGAATCTCTGGCCCAGTCTTAAAAGCCAATCTAATTCTGAAATAGTAATTCAAGAAATAGAGTGTGATGTTGAATCAGACTATGACGAGGATGAAGCCTTTGAAGAGATTAGTAAAGAATTAAGCCATTTTGAAGAAAAACCCAAGCCTAACCTGAGTGATACAAAAGCAATCAATTTAGGTGACCAAGATAATGTCCGAGAAACTAAAATAAGTGTCCATCTTGAACCATAACTCAGAGAGGAGATAATTAAAACACTGTTCGAGTATAAAGATATTTTTGCATGGTCCTATGATGACATGCCAGGTCTACGCACTGGCTTGGTGGTTCACAAATTGCCTACTGATCCGACATTCCCCCCTGTCAAGCAGAAGCTGAGGAAATTTAAAACTGATATGAGTGTGAAAATTAAGGAAGAGGTCACCAAATAGTTTGAGGCCAAGGTCATTCGGGTCACTCGATATCCCATTTGGTTAGCCAATGTAGTGCCTGTGCCGAAGAAGGATGGCAATACCAGGTTGTGTGTTGATTATCGAGACCTCAACAAGGCGAGTCCCAAGGATAACTTCCCACTGCCGAACATCCATATATTGATCGATAATTGTGCCAAACATGAGATTGGTTCTTTTGTGGATTGTTATGCGGGCTACCACCAGATCTTAATGGATGAAGAAGACGCAGAAAAGACAGCATTCATCATGCCCTGGGGAATGTACTGTTATCGGGTCATGCCATTTGGTTTGAAAAATGCTGGGGCAACCTACATGAGGGCAATGACGACCATATTCCACGACATGGTACACAGGGAGATCGAGGTTTATGTGGACGATGTGATTGTAATGTCTAGAAAGCATTTTGACCATGTCAAAGACCTGAGAAAGTTCTTCCAAAGGCTTCGCAGGTACAATCTCAAGCTTAATCCTGCAAAATGCACGTCCGGTGTTCCGTCTGGAAAGTTTCTAGGATTCATAGTTAATTAGACCCATCAAAAATCAAAGCCATCCAGGAATTGCCGCCTCCAAAGAACAAGACTGAGGTAATAAGTCTGTTGGGAAGATTGAATTACATCAGTCGGTTTATTGCTCAGCTCACGACAACTTGTGAGCCTATCTTCAAATTGTTAAAGAAATATGCTGCAATCAAGTGGACAAATGAATGTCAGGAAGCATTTGATAAGATAAAGGGGTACTTGTCAAACCCACCTGTGTTGGTCCCGCCAGAACCAGGGAGACCTTTGATTCTGTATTTGACAGTCTTGGACAATTCATTTGGATGCGTGTTAGGACAACATGACATCATTGGTAGGAAGGAGCAGGCCATATATTATCTCAGCAAGAAGTTCACATCTTACGAGGTTAAGTACACTTATCTTGAGAGGACGTGTTGCGCCCTAACTTGGGTAGCCCAGAAGCTGAAACATTATTTGTCATCTTATACTACTTACCTCATCTCTCGCTTGGATCCGTTGAAGTATATCTTCTAAAAGCCTATGCCTACGGGAAGGCTCGCAAAGTGGCAGATCTTGCTCACAGAATTTGACATTATCTATGTGACTAGGACCGCAATGAAAGCACAAGCATTGGCCGACCATTTGGCTGAGAATCTTGTGGATGAAGAATATGAACCTTTGAAGACTTACTTCCATGATGAAGAGGTAATGCACATTGATGAGTTAGAACAGATTGAAAGGCCAGGATGGAAGCTTTTCTTTGATGGTGCTGCTAACATGAAAGGCGTTGGAATAGGAACGATACTTGTTTCTGAAATAGGGCATCATTACCCTGTTACAGCACAACTTCGGTTCTATTGTACTAACAACATGGCGGAATACGAGGCATGCATTTTGGGTTTGAGGATGGCTGTGGACATGAGTGTCCAGGAAGTCTTGGTCTTGGGTGACTCGGACCTTCTGGTACACCAGATTCAGGGAGAATCGGAAACACGGGATTTAAAACTCATACCGTACCAGCAATTCTTGCATGATCTTTGTCAACAGTTTCAATCAATAGAGTTCAGGCATATTTTGAGGATCCACAATGAGGTCACTGATGCTTTGGCTACTCTGGCGTCAATGTTACATCATCCAGATAAGTCTTATGTAGACCCGTTGCATATTCAGGTCCGCGATCAACATGCTTATTGTAACGTGGTGGAAGAAGAACTCGATTGAGAACCTTGGTTTCATGATATCAAGGAATACATCCAAAGGGGAGTATACCCGGTACAAGCCACAGGTGATCAAAATCGAACAATTCGTCGCTTGGCAAGTGGATTTTTCTTCAATGAGGAGGTTTTTACAAAAGAACTCCAGATCTTGGGTTATTAAGATGTGTGGATGCCAGATAGGCCGCGGCTATCATGACCGAAGTACATATTGGAGTCTGTGGACCGCACATGAGTGGGTATGTGCTGGTAAAGAAGATTCTCTGGGCAGGTTATTATTAGCTCACTATGGAGCGAGATTGTATCAGTTTTGTGCGTAAATGTCATCAGTTTCAAGTGCACGGAGATTTGATTCAGTCTCCACCATCTAAATTACAAACAATGTCTGCACCATGGCCTTTTGTTGCTTTGGGAATGGATGTCATTGGACCAATCGAGCCAGCAGCGTCCAACGGGCACAAGTTTATTCTGGTGGCCATCGATTATTTCACCAAGTAGGTAGAGGCTAAAACATTAAAGTCTGTAACCAAAAAGGCGGTGGTTGATTTTGTGCATTCAAATATCATTTTCCGGTTCGGGATACCGAAGGTGATCATTACAGACAATGGGGCTAATCTCAATAGTCATCTGATGAAAGAGGTATGTTAGCAGTTCAAGATTACACATCGCAATTCTACCCCATACCGCCCTAAGGCAAACGGAGCAGTTGAGGCGGCCAACAAGAACATAAAGAAAATACTTCGGAAAATGGTGGAAGGTTCTAGGCAGTGTCATGAAAAGCTGCCGTTTGCATTGCTGGGTTACCGCACTATTGTCCGTACTTCAGTAGGGGTGACTCCTTATTTGTTGGTGTATGGTAATGAAGTAGTGATACCTGCAGAAGTGGAAATTCCATCCCTTCAAATTGTCGCGGAGGCTGAGATCGATGATGAGGAGTGGGTCAAAACCCGCTTGGAACAACTGAGTTTGATCGATGAGAAGAGACTGGCAGCAGTGTGTCATGGCCAGTTATATCAACAGAGAATGGCAAGAGCATACAACAAGAAGGTGCGTCCATGGAAGTTTGAAGTGGGGCAGTTAGTATTGAAACGCATTCTTCCTCATCAGGTTAAAGCAAAAGGAAAATTCGCCCCAAATTGGCAGGGGCCGTTCGTTATGACTAGAGTGTTGTCCAATGGTGCATTGTATTTGACAGATGTAGAAGGCAAATGTGTAGAAATGTCTATCAATTCTGATGTAGTCAAGAGATATTATGTATGATTTCTTTCTTTGATTGTACTTGTTTGTATTTGGCATGTCTCGAATATTGAAATGACGAAGGCATTTTGTTCTGCTATCTAAACATTTTATCCATTGTTACCCCTTTGAGCCTCATTTATTTTCTTTCATACCCCTCCTTCAGAATCAATAGCAAATATCGGAAACACAAGCATAAAGATAAGTAAAGGAAGGAGAGAAAAAGAGAAAGGAAAAAGAAAAGAGAAAGAAAAGAATGGAAGGAGAAAGAAAAGAATGAAAAGAAAAAGAAAAGAAAAAGAAAAAGAGAAAAAAAGAGAAAGAAAAAGAGAAGAAAAATCAATACAAACAAAGTAATTCCTATGTCATGAACTACGTTCGACCTGATTCCTTTTAAGGATACGTAGGCAGCCTCACGGTTCGGTCCCATCAAAGTAAAAATCCAAAAGTCCCCAAACAAGAAACTAGGGCAGAAGTTGTGGTTGTTATCATAAATCTGATTCCGAAGGTTGTAAGTTGGAACCCAATCAAATTGGTTTGAGCTTTTTATAGCCTTCCTTTCTAAACCCATCCAAAAGCCACATTACGGTCCAAAGAAAGATCTTCCGATCAGTCTTCGGGAAATGCCAAGTCAAGCAGGTAGAGGTGATTCATGTTAGGGGCAACACTTTGGTCCAAACAGGGAAAAGAAATAAAAAATGAGAGAGTCTTATTGGTGAAAAGCCTCGCGGGCACCGTAAGGCGACGGGAGTAGAGAAAAATAAAAATGAGAGAGTCTTATTGGTGAAAACCCTCACGGACACCTTAAGGCAAAAGTGAGTTGATAGATGGACGAACGAGAGAGGTCTGTTGGTAAAAACCTTTCAAGGCACTGCAGGACGAACAAGGTCGGGATTTGGGTGAAGAAATCAGGTTACAAGAATTCCGGTCAACAAACTGTGGCAACTGGATGTTGATTGTTTGGACAGATTGAGCTGATTAATCCAAAATGCATGTCATGATCATTGATACCAGCTGTTCCACTCAGATAAATCTCTTTTCTTTTTCTCTTCATAGTCTTCCAGTTTTGGATTTCTTTATCTTTAACTTTGAAAGTCATTGCATTTCATTTCTCTTGGGTTTATTTCTTTAAGACGTTCCCCAATGTCAGTTATATTTAAGCAAATAAGAAGGAATTTCAAAGTTCACTACCAACTTCCAAAATTGCAAAGCACAGCGTGGTCAGAGCATACTAAGGATAACAAGATGTAAAGGGGGGGGGTACAAGGAATCACCGGAAATTTCATTGGGGGAATGATTTGGTAATTTCATGGAAATGCAAAGGTTCAGATAAAGGGGTCAGAGGTGTAAAACAATAGCATGAGTATAGAACACTTGGGTCGTCAAAGGTCAGGGGTTTGAAAGTCAGTCAGAAAGTCAGGCGGTTCAGGGCCAGTGCGGGGAAGACAGTCAAAACAAAACAATGCAGTGGAAGGATCTTCAGCACGAATGCCATCAACTAACCACCATTTTAAACTGACAAATGTTCTTTGATTGAAACAGGGGCCAAAAAGTTCGTTTGTTTCGGAGGAACTCTCCGCAAGGAAAGGCAGGCATCAAACAGGTTTGACAGTAAGTTTCAGGACCCTCTTGAAAAATAGGACCTAGTTTAAAGTTCAAAACAATCATGAGTCACATAATTTAGCACAAATGTATCCCTAGAGGAATATAAGTTGGTCTGCATGTTTAAAATAGGATTCAATTATGAGTTTTCAGGACCCTCCTAAATAATGGGACCTAGTTTTAAAGATTTCCATTGGATCACAAGATATAGCATAAAATCCTATCATAAGGTAGTATAATTCAGTCATAAAAGTGTCATTTTAGGACAAGACTTGATTTTGATTTTCAGGGTCTTCCTGGATAATAGGATGTAGTTTAAAACCCTCTTAGATAACAGGACTTAGCGGAAGCAATACATTTAGAAGATATAGCTTAGATCTATAATTGTCAGTTGGCAAGACCTCCCTAGATAATAAGACTTAGCTTTCAAATTCTTAGTAATAATTGGTAGAATGATTCAGTTTAACACTCACCCACGTGCCCAGCTACCAAACTGAGGCAGAAAAGTTTCTTTGTTTTATCTGTTTTATCTATTTTGAAATCAGGAGCCCGCCTGGAAAGCAGAGAATACTTTCAAGCGCAGCAGTCAGGAGCCCGCCTGGAGAACAGGGGAGTACAATTTAAGTTTAGCCTTCAAAGCCTCTGTTTTATCTATTTTGAAATCAGGAGCCCGCCTGGAGAGCAGGGAATACATTCAAGTTTAGCAATCAGGAGACCGCCTGGAGAGCAGGGAATACGTTTCAAGTTGAAGTCAGGAGCCCGCCTGGAGAGCAGGGAATGCATTCAAGTTTAGCAATCAGGAGCCCGCCTGGAGAGCAGGAAATACGTTTCAAGTTGAAGTCAGGAGCCCACCTGGAGAGCAGGGAATACGTTTCAAATTGAAGTCAGGAGCCCGCCTGGAGAGCAGGGGATACATTTCAAGTTGAAGTCAGGAGCCCGCCTGGAGAACAAGGGAATACAATTCAAGTTTTAGCTTTCAAATTCTTTGCTTTGTCTATTTTTGAAGTCAGGAGCCCGCCTGGAGAGCAGGGAATGCACTTCAAGTTAGAAGTCAGGAGCCCGCCTGGAAAGCAGGGAATACATTTCAAGTTTGAAGTCAGGAGCCCGCCTGGAGAGCAGGGAATACATTTCAAGTTCAGCAATCAGGAGCCCGCCTGGAGAGCAGGGAATACATTCAAGTTCAGTAATTAAGTGTCCAATCAGAGAAAGGAAAAACATCATCAAAGTGTAGTTGGCAGTCAGGCATCCACCTGGAGAAGCGGAAAACATCTCAGATTATAATTCAAAGCGGCAACAAGGGGATTCCATCGGGAGAATACAAGTCAACAAGAACCACCAGAGCAAGGCTGGATTTATAAATATGATTTTGTAATGCATAGATCATAGTATAGTCTAGCTTCTTTTCATTTTATCATGGTGTAATAAGGGGATGCAGTAAGCAGTAGCAGCAGCAGCAGCAACAGTGAAATCACAGCTTCATGGTAGTCCCAGCTACCAAAACTTCCCGAACTACACTGACCTGATTCCTTTTTAGCCAAGGATATGTAGGAAACCTCAGAAGCAGGGTGCGGTCAAATCTTTCAAAAATGCTTCATACGAAGTATTCAAATGGGCAAAAATCGCTCGTATCCGCTCACTTATCTTTGCACGAAAACTCTTCGTGTTTCCAGGCAAAGAGGGGCAGTTGTGAGCACATAATTTTTGCCCTATATGAATTACTCCCATAAATTCAAAACAAAATAATTTCTTTAGTGTTGGCAATTTTGTGGATTTTTGTGACATTTTCTGTTTATTGTTTGAATTCGGCTGTGAATGTTTATTTTATTTTAACTAATGGAAAACACAAAAATACATGGCATTTGCATGTTGGATTTAACTCTATATTCTAGGATTAATTAGCAAATTAGTTGTTTTATAAAAATGGAAAAATTACAAAAACTGGCTTACTTTTGCATTTTTAGCCTTTTAGCTTTAGATTAGTAATTTCCTATTTTAATTTAGGAGTAATTAATTTTTGTAAATATCATAGTAGATAATTAGCCTAATTTTAAAGATTAGATCAATTTAGGGGTTAATTTGGGATTTCAATTAATTATAGAAAAAAGAAAAAGAAAAAGAGGATTAATAGAAAAAGAAAAAGAGAAAAGGAATTTGCTCTTAAACATCTATTGGGCTAAATCCAACCACATGCCCAATTGTTAAGCACTGAAACCTGGCCCAAACCCGCGTCTCAACCCGGTCCGGTCACCCCTTCATCCGAAACGACATCGTTTTGTTATCCTTTAATCTCGACCGTCGAGGTTAGTTGATCTGACGGTCTAGAACTAACCTCATCTTGATATATAAGTGTCCAAATAGCCCCTACCCCCTCTCATCTCCTTTACCATACCCTCATCACCTCTGCTGGAACCGCCTGTCGGAAATCGTCTCTGCCGGCGGCGCTGCTCCAATCGACCCCAAATTAATGCCATAGACTCCCCTCCTTCTCCTCTTTCCAAATCTCCAAAACCCCTCCCTCGAATCTTATCAGAACTCTTCGAATCTTGAATCGAAGAGGATGACCAAAATCCTAACTCGTCCAATCGGCCCCAAAATCACACCACAGAACCAACTTGACACCCTCTTCCCAAATTCCGGGTTGATTTCCCTCGAATATTGGTGAAGCTCCTCGAATCTGGATTTGAATGAACAACCCTAAAAGTCCAGAGGTCAAAATCAGTGAGGTTTAGAAGATTTAGGCCTAAATTGATGTTACTCGTGTGTTCTTGATATTAAGAACATACGATTAACTTCGGATTGGGTCGGAATCGATAAGTTGAAGGCTGTCACTTAGGCCCTTTTGTCCGGGTCCTCTTGGGTATGTTTTTTGTCTTCTCCTCAGTTCTTTTCCTCCTCTACTTCGTCGTTTCTTCTATTATTTGTTGTCCCGTTAGGTCCTTTGTGTTCGTTTATGGTTGTCTATTATGCATGTTATTTTAAAAAAAATGTGAGGTCACTTAGCTTGATTAGTTAGGTTAGTTTTATCTGGTAATCTCTTTAATCTTAGTACAATACTTGATTTCTGTTGTTCAGACTCGTCTTTGTTTTGAACATTTTGTTTCAATCAATTCGACTTGGGTTGGGTTTGGGTTTATGCCTCTGATCTTTGATTTACTAGTTTGGGCCGGACCTGAATAAATTCAATTGGGTTGAATCGACCCATGCTCTGTCCGATTCCTTCAGGTAATAACAGGGTCATTAAGGGGTAATTTGGGTAGTCTAGGCTTGAGAATCTTATATAACTGAACTAGGAAGCTTCCTAGAAGCTAGGGTGGGGGGCTATTCTGAAATTCTGAGGTTTACACTAGGGATTTCTAAGCTAAAATGAAAATTTTAGAAGGTTTTAAGTGCAATTTTGAACTCTTTAAGGCTGCCCTAGTAGCTTTCTATAAAGGCATTGTTACTTAGAGCTCAAGTCAAATTTTTGAGAGCAAAAAAGATCAGAGATACACCAGACGCCTAAAATAAGAAAACACTATTCCATTGGAACTCTGCCCTAAATCTTAAGTTGTTCTTAGATTTCAAAACAATTTCTGAAGCCTTTTAAGTGTAAATGGCTTGATCTTGTGTTGGAAAAGCTTTGGGGTTTAGTTTGTTTGAAGTTTTCACTGTCCATTGATCTTTTGTTTGGGTTTTTTGAAAGTTTTAAAAGTTTTGAAGCAATTTTGGTTCATCTGAGGTTGAGTGTGAATTGATTTGGGTTTGGAAACTAGTTCAAGGTTGGGTCTTGGGGTTTGCTGTGTGTCAACTTGTGTTGAACTTGAGTTTTACTGGTTGGTACTCAAATCTATGCTGTGCTGCTCACTGCTAGCTACTGATTCTTCGCTATTTTGGTTTCTATCTTATTTCCAGGTATCTCCTTCAAACCTTGAATGGAAATGAAACTTGTTATGGCTATTTGTGTTGGAATCATGTAATTCGAGTCGAAGAAACTGATTGTTTCCCTTCTCTGTTACATTACCAGCTTCGAAGTCTATTATATTTTGTTTTCATGTTCTTCCTAGGCTCACATAAGTTATTTAGTTTCTTGTCATTATCTTTGTAGTTCTTTTATGGTGTTGTATAAATGTTTCCCTTTTACTTGCTTAGCTTAAATGTTTAAAGGTCCCTGATCATATGTATGAGTAGTAGAGAACTACTGCAAAGAAATTTTAGTAATGTCAAGTATGTTTCAGGTCTATTTTGGCCTGTTGAGGCCAATGTTGTTGGATTAAGAGCATGCTGCTCAGTTTTCTTTAGTTTAACTATACATTTAAAACCTTGCAGGTTGAGGCCTATTTATTTTTAGGAAGGAAGGTCATACATATGTTATCTGCTTATGAGGAGACTCGATATCGAGTCTTAAAGCCTCCAGCAGTTGGCCTTGAAATCTGGTTTGGGCTCGTTTGGGCCCAAAGTTCATTTTCCTTGTGGTGTAGTCTTGTGAGTCCAATGCAAGCGTGGGTCCGAGGTGCAGAAAGATCAGAATTATAATTTTAGTTGGTTTATATTTAAATAATCAAAGAAGCAAAGATGTTAGTTTAGTCACATGCTCAACATAGTTTTATGATCGACATTCAATAAAACGTGTACAATTCTGTGTTCTTACGTGGATTTGGCATTGAAATCTGCAGCTGGGCCTTTAGCGTTGGCCCAGTGTCTTTGGATGCGCTATAAATTGCACTCAAAACCTCTGTCTCATTTGCGATCGGGGCCTCTGTTTGACCAGTTGCTCATGTAGAATCATCATAAGCGGTCTGCCTTTTATTGGGGCCCGACACGGATTTAGGCCCCTTCAACGTCAATAATATTTAGTTCGAATTCATTATCAACCCATTGGTTACTAGAACTCAGTTTGAACATTTAATTGAAAGTAGAAAAATAAGAATCCTCTTAGCCTTGTTAAGTAATCAAGTAAGCCCATTTATTAGATTGGAGGTGAGCCATATTAGATAACGCCAATAGTTTATGGCCCTCCGAGTTTGATTTAAATTCTTCTTTTAATTCGGAATTGAGGTGCGCCATGCCAAACAAAGACGACAATTGCATGGCCCTCATTTAATTATTGTTTTAATCTTTAGAATTCGATAAGTGTCATTTAACAAATTTTCCATGGCCCTCACAAAGTTAAAACGAGTAGTTGCTTCAGGCGCGTTATTTTAATAATATTACCTTCCTAAATTTGGGTGTGCATTTCATGTGACCCAAATCCGAATCTTAATAACATTGAATAAAATGGGTTTCGGATTGCGGGTGCATTTCATGTGGCGAGATCCAAAGACATGCTTTAGACGACGTTAAATCTTCTTTAAAATAAATAAAAGCGGTTTTGAAGTAAAAATGCACATAGGTTCAAAATATTTTAAAATCAGATAACTATGCCAATAATAACAGTTGAGCGACCGTGCTAGAACCACGGAACTTAGGAGTGACTAACACCTTCTCCCGGGTTATCAGATTTCCTTACCCGGATTTCTGGTTCGCGGACTGTGAAACAGAGTCCTTCTTTCCTCTATTTGGGATTTGAACCGGTGACTTGGGACACCATAAATTATCTCAAGTGGTGACTCTGAATTTAATAAATAAATAATCCCATTTCGATTGTCACTTTAAGTTGGAAAAACTCCCTTATATACTCCCTTCCGGGGGTGTAGTGAAAAGGAGGTGTGACACCAATTATATGCGAGTGTCAAATAATATAAAAAAATATCTCATGAACATGATAACAAGTGTACAAGGTATATTTGAAGTGATATAGGGCCTAAGGAGAGCCCTTGGGACAAGTCGAGTTGGAAATTAGATGATAGGCTAAAGTCTCAAATACTTTAGACGATAATATTTAGATATATATAAGGATTTATGTGATGAACAACCTATCAGATGAAAACTCTTCGTGTCTAGTTTTTGACGCTTTAAACCGTTCCTCATTTGGACATTCCTAGAAGAAGTTATGATCAAATTACAAAAGGCTGGCAGTGAAGTACTGTTATAGTGTTCGGGTCCGCATTCGGGCTTGGAGGAGGAGTGAACTGGGGATATGAAGCGTCCGGAGAAACATCCGAAATCCAAAAATTTGGGCCTATTACTACAAGGTCGGGGAGAAAGAGACTATTTTGAGCTTTTGGGGTTAGGGTTCTTGAGGTCAAGAGGCAATTTTAAGCTCAAATCAAGTTCAACTAACTAAGGTAAGCTGTTAATGATATTTTGGGTTGATTCTTACTCAATATACATGAGTTCTAATATCATTCTTACACACAAATACTATAATTCATCATCAAATCTTCAAGAACACAAAAATCATCAAAGTTGTGATTTTTCAAGATTGGTCTACAAGACATAATTCTAATGTTTCAAACTCATTTGTTATGAGTAATTAGATGTAATTGTAGCATTTGTTACAAGTATTAATGGTTGAAAGATTGGATTATAAAACTCTAGTTCATGGCATAAATAGTACTTTTGGAAAAATGAGAGAGAGAATGAATAGTATTCTTGGAAATGAAATTGTACTATGAACCTATGGAATTATTTGTTAGCAGAAGTGGGAAGTGATCAACTAACTAATCACCTGAATTTTATGTTTTGCAAGTGTTGATTAAGAAAGACGATGAATAATAACTTGGTGGCATTGGACAATTGATGTAGTATCATTAACAATTTCAAATGAGTATTAAATTATAAGAATGAAGTTATTTTAGGCTAGCATGTGAATCTATTGAGAGATTTGAGTTGTTGCAGGCTTGTAGCAGACTTATGAGCCATAAATGGATATTGATCAATATTTTAGGTTATATTTTGATGTAATTAGAATATCTAATTGTAGATAACAACTTGTTGGTGATGTTTGAGCATTTTAATCAACAGTGGAATAATGGAAGGGAATTGAAAGCTTGTGAATATTAATAAAGCGAAAGCAAGGTAAGTTGATTAAAACTTACTCTTCATGAGGGATTTCTCTAAAAGCATGTTCCGAATTAATGCTTAATGTAACAACCCGATCGGTCATTTTTCTTTCTCAAATCCCGCTCCCCTAAATAAGACTCCCCATAGGTGCTTTTACTATTTTATGATTTGCGGGGATGGTTAGTTCGAGATTTGGAAGAGTTCGGGTAGAAATCGGAACACTTGGTTCCTTAAGGTTGGCTAAAAAAGCTAAGTTTGACTTCAGTCAATATTTTGAGCAAACGACCTTGGAATCAGGATTTGGCGGTTACAATAGGTTTGTATGATGATTTTGGACTTGGGAGTATGTTCGGATCGGGTTTTGGATGACCCAAGAGCGTTTTGGCACCTAATAGTGAAAGTTGGTTCTTTGAAGGTTTTGAAGTTCTTTAAATTTGGTTTGGAGTATGTTTTGGTGATATTGATGTCCAAATGAGATTCCGAGAACTGGAATAGTTCTGTAATTTCATTTAAGACTTGCACGCAAAATTTGGTGTCATTCTGAGTAGTTTAAGTACATTTCGGCGCATTAGGAGTAAATTGAAGAACATAAAGTTTATATTTTTTATTCAATTGGTTTGGGGGTGTGATTCTTAGTTTTGATGTTGTTTTGGGCATTCCATGAGTTCAAACGAGTCCATTTTGTGATTCGAAACTTGTTGGTATGTTCGAGCGGGGCCTCGGGGGCCCAAGGTGTTAATCGGACGAGGCTCGGACCAAGTTGGAACTTGGGAGCAACAGCTGAAGCTCCCAGTTGCTGGTGTAATCGCACCTGCGCTTGGCCAGCCGCAGGTGCGAGCCACGAGCCGCAAAAGCAGACAAGCCAAGGCTGCCCAGGATCTACAAGAGCGAGGGATTTAGCGCAACTGTGAACGCGCATGTGCGATAACTGTGACTGCAGAAGCGGCAGTGCCCGCAGGCGCGAGAGAAATGGTCGAAGCAGCGGTTGCGCAAGAGCGGCCTGAGATCCGCAAGTGCGAATATTGGCCAAATGGGAGAGGACCGCACCTGCGAGGTTTTCTCTATAGAAGGGAAACCGCAGGTGCGACAGTGGCTTCGCAGGAGCGGGAAAACGCTGGGCAGTAAGGTTATTTTAAATCGGGACTTAGTCACTTTGACTCATTTATTCCATTATTGGGCGATTCTTGGAGCTCTTAGAGAGGGGATTTCATCTAACACTTTGAGGTAAGTAATTTCTACAAAATTTGGGTTAAATATATAGTTTATGGGTAGATTATAACATGTAAATTAATGGAAATTATGGGTTTAGGTGAAAACCTAGGGTTTTGATAAAAACAGGATTTAACCATGAATTTGTTATGGAACTTAGTAAAAATCATATATTTGAGTTCATGAGGTTATGGGTAACAACTTTCTTCGAAAATTTCCGGAATCCGGGCACGTGAGCCCGGGGGTAAAATTTTGGGACTCTTCAAATAGGATTGGGAAATCACTTTGATAGTAAGGATACAAACTTTTGACCATGTATTGACTATTTTATATAACATTTGACTAGTTTCGAGTTATTTGTCACCGAATTGAGGGTTTAAGCACAATCTTGGACCAAAAAGTAGGCTTTGAGATGAGGTAAGTCTCTTTTTTAACCTTGCAAGAGTCAATTAACCCCATAGGTGAACTTAATTAATATGTGCTTTTATTTGTTGGGATACGTACGCACGAGGTAACGAGAGTCCTTGCGTAGCTACTATTTATGCTTATGTACGGATAGTTTTAGGATTATGCCATGCTTTGTTGACACCGTTATTTGGTTATGCTTATTTATTGCCTTGAATAGAGCTGAGGTTAAGGATTTCAATGTTTATAAAAGTTACTAGTTGAATTTCTTGTTTGAAAAGAAATGAGGGATATTATGATAGCTTGAGAAATCTATGTTCAACCGCATCGTAAGTATATTTCGCGAGGGGGGTAAATTTCCATTACTCTCATGGGAGCGGGCCATTTGCCTCGGTAGGTTAATAGATGCATCTATGGTTCATGCCATTCGACCCTCGGCAGTGCACACAATATATGTATATGTATATTTGGATCGGACCGTTCGTCCTCGGCATAATTCGTGCATAATAATATTGGAAGCCTTATTATATTTGATATTGTTTTCATTGGCTTGGGAGGTTAAATGGTTAAATGAGGGAAATGATTTGGTACTTTGAAATGAGGGAAATGATTTGTTTATTTATTTCTTGCTCCGAGTTCTATTATCATTTATATATATCATGTTTAATTGGAATTTCATATATTATATTGTTGGCCCATAGTAAGTGTCGAAGTCGACCCCTCGTCACTACTTCGAAGTTAGACTAGATACTTACTGGGTACATATTGTTTATGTACTCACTCTACACTTCTGCACTAAATGTGTAGGATCTGAGGCAGGTGAATCTGGATATCAGTTCGGCGTGCATCCTTGTCTACTCCGAGACTTTGCGGTGAGCTGCCTTCTGAGCCTGTTCTGTAGCAACCGAAGCATTTCTTTTGCTTGTATTTCCTGACTATTTCATTTCAGACAGTAGTGTAGTATTCTTTTGTATATTCTACTAGTAGCTCATACACTTGTGACACCAGGTCTTGGCACACACTAGTAGACTTGTGATTTTGGTTTATTTCTATGGTCATGATTGCACTCAGTTGCTTTCGTTTTATCTATTTTAAATATGCTATTTCTTAAATCTATTAAATTAAGGAAGGCTTAATTACTTGGAAATCTATTAAAAAGGTTCACTGTTGGCTTGCCTAGCGACGACGCTAGGCGCCATTCCGGCCTATAATAGAATTGGGTTGTGAAAACATGGTAATAGAGCACTAGGTTCACGTAGGTCTCACAAGTTATGAGCATGCCTAATACAGTCTTGCGGATCGGTGCAGAGACATCTGTACTTATCTTCAAGAGGCTATACGGTGTTAGGAAACTACTCTTTCTTCATCCCCTATCGTGCAATTGATGTTATACTAGGTGTCTTCCTCTTATTCTCTCATAGATGGTGAGAACACACACGATGGACGTTCCAGACCCGGAAAGAGCTGCTCCCTCTGTTGCTAGAGGCCGTAGTAGAGGCCAGGGGAGGGCACCAGCCCGAGATAGGGGATGAAGACATCCCAGAGTTGCCCCAGCTGTACCACCAGCGGATCCAGTAGAGGATCCCGTTATTGAGGAGTAGGGCGAGGTGCCTGCAGTAGAGCCAGCCCCGGTAGATTTTATGTCAGAATCAGGCTTCCAAGAGTTTATGGGCCGTATGCTATGGTTCATAGATTCTATGACCCAGGCTGGTTTATTTCCAGCAGACCCAGCCACATCTCAGGTGGGAGGGGGAGCATAGACCCCTACTACTCAGGCTCGCGGGGCCCAACCAGTCGCATCAGCTGTACCTGAGCCTAGACCAGCTGCAACCGGTGAGCCGTAGAAGCTATTGGATAGATAGAGCAAGCTTCACCCTCCTATTTTTGGGGGTGAGTGATATGAGGATCCCCGTGACTTTATTGATAGGTTCAGGGACATACTGCACAACATGAGTATATTAGAGTCCCATGGAGTGGATTTAATTACTTTCCAGCTAGAGGGCAGGGCCCGTAGGTGGTGGCAGTCACATCTTCTCGGCAGACCAGCAGGTTCTCCTCCCATGACTTGGGATCAATTTACATGCCTTTTCTTGGATAAGTATTCCCACCCTCCTAAAGGAAAGAGTTGCGGTGTCAGTTTAAGCAGTTTCAGCAGGGTCAGATGTTAGTGATCGACTATGAAGCGAGATTCTCTAAGTTGTCTCAATGCGCTTATGATACTTCCTACTGACGCAGAGAGAGTGTAGAGGTTTGTTGCGTGGTTGCACTCAGGTATTCAGGCTACTATGGTCCGGGAGGTTGATATGAGGACTTCTTTTCAGCTAGTAGTGGAGATAACCCGGAGGATTGAGGGTTACCGTCAGCAAGGTAGAGAGCAGATACAGCGGGACAACCGGTTCCATTTTTCTAGAGAGTTTAGAGGTGCCCCAACTAGGGGTAGAGGTCAGTTCAGGAGGGGTCAGGCTAGCAGTCCCACATATCCAGCACCACCACCTCCTCGAGGTGCTCCAGCGCGACCCTATTTCAGTGCCATGCCAGAGAGTTCTTACCGCCCACCAACTATTCAGGGTTTTTCCAGTGGGTGCTCAGGCCATCAAGGTTCTTCCATCACCTATTTCAGTGCCATGCCAGGGTGTTCATACCACCCATCAGCTATTCAGGGTTCTTTTAGTCGGTATTCAGGCCATCAGGGTCAGACTTCAGGGCAGCAGTCTATGGTATCGAGGGTTGTTACGAGTGTGAGGATTCGGGTCACATGAAGAGTTTTTGTCCCAGACTTTGGGGCAAGGCAGTACAACAAGGCTATCAGCCTATGATTGCTGCACCAGCCGTCCGACTGCCTAGAGGCAGAGGGTAGGCTGGTAAGGGCCGTCCTAGAGGTAGAGGCTAGGTGGGGGGAGGCCAGCCAGCTACTGTTCAGTTAGGCAGAGGTCAGCCAGTCGGTGCTCCATCTAGGTTCTATGCTTTCCCAGCCAGACCAGATGTAGTGGCCTCAGATGCCGTGATTACATGTATTATTTCTATCTGCAGTAGGGATGCTTCCGTATTATTTGATCCAGGGTCTACCTATTCATATGTGTCATCTCTGTTTGCTCATTTCCTGGATAATCCTTGTGAGTCCTTGGGCACTCCTATTTACGTGTCCACTCTTGTGGGAGATTCTGTTGTTGTGGATCGAATATATCGGTCCTGTATGGTCATATTCTATGGTTACGAGACTAGAGCATATCTTCTGTTACTTGACATGACCAACTTTGAGGTCATCCTGGGCATGGACTGGCTATCCCCATATCACGCCATCCTTGATTGCCATGCCAATATTGTTACCTTACTGATACCAGAGTTGCCTAAATTGGAGTGGAAGGGTTTGTCTGTCAGTACATCTAGTCACGTTATCTCTTTTCTGAAGGCTCGACATATGGTTGAGAAGGGTTATTTGGCTTATCTAGCTTATGTTTGGGATACTACCATAGAGACTCCGACGATTGATTCAGTGCCAGTAGTCTGGGAGTTCTCCGATGTGTTTCCTTCTGACCTTCCAGGTATGCTACCAGAATATGATATCGATTTCTGTATTGACTTGGTTCCAGGTACCCAGCCTATATCTATCCCATCATACCGTATGGCTCCGAAAGAGTTGAAGGAGCAGCTTGAAGAGTTTCTAGCAAAGGGGTTTATCAGACCAAGTGTATCACCTTGGGGTGCACCAATATTATTTGTGAAGAAGAAAGATGTGACTATGCGAATGTGCATTGATTACTGCCAGTTGAACAAAGTTACCATTAAGAACAAGTACCTGTTGTCACGTCATGATGAGTTGTTTGACCAGTTCTAGGGTGATAGGGTGTTCTCTAAGATCGACTTGAGATAAGGGTATCATTAATTGAAGATTCGGGACTCGGATGTTCCGAAGTCTGCTTTCCGTACTAGATATGACCATTATGATTTTCTAGTGATGTCCTTCGTCTTGACTAACGGCCCAATGGAGTTTATGGATTTGATGAACAGGGTGTTCAAGCCATACATTGATTCATTTGTCATTGTCTCCATTGATGACATTTTAATCTACTCGCGTAGCATAGAGGAGCACGAGCAACATTTGAGAGTGGTGCTTTAGACCTTGCAGGAACAGAAGCTATATGCTAAGTTCTCCAAGTGTGAGTTTTGGCTAGATTCTGTAGCATTCTTGGGGCATGTTGTATCAGGCAAGGGTATTAAGGTGGATCCCAAGAAGATTGAGGCAGTTCAGAGTTGGCCTCGTCCCACTTCGGCGACTGAGATTAGGAGCTCTTTGGGGTTAGCAGGTTATTATCGCCGGTTTTTGGAGGGCTTCTCATCCATTGCAGCACCTTTAACTAGATTGACCCAGAAGGGTGCTCTATTTCGTTGGTCCGATGATTGTGAGGCGAGCTTTCAGAAGCTCAAGACAGCTTTGACTACAGTACCGGTTCTAGTGTTTCCTTCCAGTTTGGGGATATATACGGTGTATTGCGATGCGTCACGCATTGCCTTGGGTTGTGTATTGAAGTAGGAGGGGCGAGTTATTGCATATGCTTCATGCCAACTGAAGATCCATGAGAAGAATTACCCTGTGCACGATTTAGAGTTAGCCGTGATTGTTCATGCTCTTATGATCTAGAGGCATTATCTTTATAGTTGTCCTATGAGGTTTACACTGATCATCGCAGCTTTCAGCATTTGTTCAAGCAAAGGTATCTCAATTTGAGGCAGTGCAGATGGCTTGAGTTACTGAAGGATTATGATATAACCACTTTTTATCATCCGGGCAAGGCGAATGCGGTCGTGGATGCCATGAGCAGAAAGATAGAGAGTATGTGTAGCTTGGCATTCATTTCAGCAAAGGAGAGGTCAGTAGCTTTGGACATTCATTCCTTGGCTAACATACATGTGAGGTTGGATATTTCAAAGCCCATCTGAGTTCTTACATGTGTCGTTGCCCAGTCTTCACTATTGGAGCAGATCAAGGCTCAACAGTTTGATGATCCACACTTGATGGTTCTTAGGGAGGCGGTACTACAGGGTGGTTCCAAGGAGGTTTCTATCGACGAGGATGGTGTTATGTGACTCCGGGGTCATCTATGTGTTCCGAATGTCAACGACTTGAGGGAGATGATTCTATATGAGGCACAAACTACTCGGTATTCTATTCATCCAGGTGCTACGAAGATGTATCGCAACCTGAGGCAGCATTATTGGTGGCGGCGGATGAAGAAAGACATAGTTGAGTATGTAGCTAGATTCCTAAATTGCCAGCAGGTTAAGTATAAGCACCAGAGGCCAGGTGGCCTACTATAACAGATGACTATACCAGAGTGGAAATGGGAGCGCATTACTATAGACTTCGTAGTTGGGTTACCGCGGACCTTGCAGAAGTTTGATGCAGTTTGGGTTATTATCGACAGGTTGACCAAGTCGGCACACTTCATTCCAGTTGTGACTATATATACTTCAAAGAGGTTGGCCTAGATTTATATTCAGTAGATAGTTCGGTTGCATGGTGTGCCTGTTTCTATTATATCAGATAGATTTAGTTCACTTTGCATTTCTAGAGATCAGTATAGAGTGAGTTGGGGACCCGTGTAGAGCTCAGCACAACATTTCCTCTACAGATCGACGGGCAGTCAGAGCGGACAGTTCAGATCATTGAGGACACGCTTAGAGCATGTGTGATTGACTTTGGAGGGCAGTGGGATCCATTCTTGCCTTTGTCCTAGTTTGCTTACAACAATAGTTATAAGTCCAACATCGAGATGGCTCCATTTAAGGCTTTATACAGTCGGCGATGTCATTCTCCCATCGGGTGATTTGAACTCGGTGAGGCTAAGTTATATGGTACTGAATTGGTGAAGGATGCCTTGGAAAAGGTAAAGTTGATTCAAAAGCGACTTCGCAAGAACAGTCCAGATAAAGGAGTTATACGGATTCAGAAGGTGCATGATTTATCATTTATGGTAGGCGAGAAGGCTCTCTTGAAAGTCTCGCCAATTAAGGGTATCATGAGGTTCGGGAATAAGGACAAGTTGAGCCCAAGGTTTATAGGCCCATTTGAGGTGTTGAGACGAGTTGGAGAGGTTGCTTATGAGCTTGCTTTACCTCCTAGTCTATCGGGAGTTCATCCGATTTTCCACGTGCCTATGCTCCGGAGGTATCATGCCGACTTGTCACATGTGTTAGACTTCAACACGATTCAGTTAGATGAGAGCCTGGGTTATAAGGAGGAGCTAGTTGCCATTGCTGATAGGCAGGTTCACTAGTTGAGATCCAAGAGGATTTCCGCGGTAAAGGTTTAGTGGAGGGGCCAACCAGTCGAGGAGGCAACCCGGGAGTCCGATGAGGACATGGGGAGCAGATATCCACACTTATTCAACACTCCAAGTATGATTCTAAACCAGTTTGAGGATGAACATTTGTTTAAGAGGTGGAGAATGTAACGTCCCGACCAGTGGTTTGGCTTTCTAGAACCTTGTTGCCCTAAATAAGACTTCCCGTAGGTGCTTTTACTGTTTTATGACTTACAGGGATGGTTTGTTCGAGATTTCGAAGAGTTCGGGTTGAAATTGGAACACTTGATTCCTTGAGGTTGGCTAAAAAGGCTAAGTTTGACTTCGATCAACATTTTGAGCAAACGACCTCAAAATCAGGACGATTCCAATAGGTTCGTATGATGATTTCGGACTTGGCGTATGTTCGGATCGGGTTTTGGATGACCCCGAAGCATTTCAGCGCCTAATAGTGAAAGTTGGTTCTTTAAATTTGGTTTGGAGATATTAATGTCCAAATGGGATTCCGAGACCAGAATTTGGTGTCATTCCGAGTAGTTTATGTGCGTTTCGGCGCATTGGGAGTAAATTGAAGAACTTAAAGTTCATATTTTTGATTCAATTGGTTTGGGGTGTGATTCTTAGTTTTGATGTTGTTTTGGGCGTTCCATGAGTTCGAACGGGTCCATTTTATGATTCCAAACTTGTTGGTGTTTTCGGGCAGGGCCTCGGGGGCCTCAGTTGTTAATCGGACGAGGCTCGGACCAAGTTGGAACTTGGGAGCAACAGCTGAAGCTTCCAGCTGCTGGTGTAATCGCACCTGCGCTTGGCTAGCCGTAGGTGCGAGCTCACAGGTTTGAACCACGAGCCGCAAAAGCGGACAAGGCAAGGCTTCCCAGGATCCGCAAGAGCGAAGGATTTAGCGCACCTGCGAATGCGCAGGTGCAATGACTGTGACTGCAGAAGCGGCAGTTCCCACAGGCGTGAGAAAAATGGTCGCAATAGCGGTTGCGCAAGAGTGGCCCCAGCTTCGCATGTGCGAATAATGGCCAGCTGGGGGAGGACAACACCTGCGAGGTTTGGCCATGGAAACACTAGGTAGTGCGGTTATATTTAAATCAGGACTTAGTTACTTTTGGCTCATTTATTCAATTATTGGGCGATTCTTGGAGCTCTTAGAGAGAGGATTTCATCTAACACTTTGAGGTAAATAATTTCTACCAGTTTTGGGTTAAATACATAGTTTATGGGTAGATTATAATATGTAAATTAGTGAAAATCATGGGTTTAGGTAAAAACCTAGGGTGTTGATAAACATAGAATTTAACCACGAATTTTGTTATGGAACTTAGTAAAAATCATATATTTGAGTTCTTGAGGTTCTGGGTAACAACTTTCTTCGAAAATTTCCGGAATCCAGGCAAGTGTGCCCGGGGGTGAATTTTTGGGATTCTTCAAATAGGATTGGGAAATCACTTTGATAGTAAGAATACGAACTTTTGACCATGTATTGACTATTTTATATAACATTTGACTAGTTCCGAGTTGTTTGGCACCGAATTGAGGGTTTGAGCATAATCTTGGACCGAAAAGTAGACTTTGAGACGAGGTAAGTCTCTTTTCTAACCTTTTAAGAGGAAATTAACCCCATAGGTGAACTTAATTAATATGTGCTTTTATTTGTGGGGGCTACGCATGAGGTGACGAGAGTCCGTGCGTAGCTACTATTTATGCTTATGTCCGGGTAGTTTTAGGATTATGCCATGCTTTGTTGACACCATTATTTGGTTATGCTTATTTATTGCCTTGAATAGAGCTGAGGTTGAGGATTTCAAGATTTATAAAAGTTACTAGTTGAATTTATTTTTTGGAAAGAATTGAGGGATATTATGATAACTTGAGAAATCTATGTTCAACCGCGTCGCATGTATATTTCGCGAGCGGGGTAGATTTTCACTACTCTCATGGGAGCGGACTGTTCATCTCATCAGGTTAATAGATGCATCTATGGTTCGTGCCATTCAACTCTCGACATAATTCGTGCTTGATAATACTGGAAGCCTTATTTTATTTGATATTGTTTTCATTGGCTTGGGAGGTTAAATGGTTAAATAGGGGAAATGATTTGGTACATACTAATGGTGAAAGAATTATTTATTTATTTCTTGCTTCGAGTTCTATTGTCATATATATATATATATCACGTTTAATTGGAATTTGATATATTATATTGTTGGCCCATAGTAAGTGTCAAAGTCGACACCTTGTCACTACTTCTTCGAGGTTAGACTAGATACTTACTGGGTACATGTTGTTTATGTCCTTACTCTACACCTCTGCACTAAATATGCAGGATCTGAGATAGGTGCATCTGGATATCAATCCGAAGCGCATCATTGACTACTCCGAGACTCTGCGGTGCCTTTTGAGCCCGTTCTACAGTATCCGAAGTCTTTCTTTTGCTTGTATTTCCTGTCTATTTCATTTTAGATAGTAGTATAGTACTCTTTTGTATATTCTACTAGTAGCTCATACACTTGTGACACCAGGTCTTGGCACACACTTGTGGACTTGTGATTTTGGTTTATTTCTATGGTCATGATTGCACTAAGTTGCTTTTGTTTTATATATTTTAAATCTGCTATTTCTTAAATCTATTAAATTAAGAAGGCTTAATTACTTGAAAATCTATTAAAAAGGGAAATCACGAGGTTGGTTTACTGTTGGCTTGCCTAGCGATGGTGCTAGGCGCCGTCACGACGTATAATAGAATTGGGTTGTGACACTTATGTTATCTGCAAATATGCTTTTGTGCTTGTGGGGAAAAACAAGTGCGAATGTCACCATGCACTAAAATATTATGTTGCATATGTAGTGTCATTTTATTTTATAAAATTTTATTTTAAATCTTGTTGGAAAAATGACATTTAAGAAAAATGTTACAAGTTTTTATCAAAATTTACGTATTGATAAGAGTATACATATTTGAGTGCTAAAGATAAGTTTTAATGAATAGTATTTCTTTTGAAAATTGATAAATGGAAATAGCACTTCACGACCCGGATTTTCCATCTTCGGGAGTCATGATGGTGCCTACTAGTGAAAGCTAGGCAAGCTAATCATTTCAAATATTTACCTATTCCATTTATAATCCTTTAACAATTATGAATTCGCATTATATAAACAACGGAATTAAATAAGCGGGAGAACGAAATGTAATAGTTTAATATTAATACCGATACAAATCCATAAACTAAAAACTACCCAGATCTGGTGTCATAATTTCACAGACCGTCTAAGAATACTACAAATAAGGGTCCAAAAGATAAATACAACTTGTTTCAGAAATACATAGAAGAAACAATATACAAAGGTAGAAGGAGATGCCAAGGCCTGCGGATGCCTGCAGGACTACCTCGGGTCACCTGAATGGACTAAAGGCAACAACCTTACTGCGGTCCAAAAGTTGCAGCACCGGGATCTGCACATAGTGCAGAGTGTAGTATCAGCACAACCGACCCCATGTGTAGGTAAGTGCCTAGCCTAACCTCGGCGAAGTATTGACGAGGCTAGGACCAAAATACCAAATAAACCTGTGCAGTTAAATCATATGCAACGGAAAAGTAAAAGAAGAAATTTTTAGCTAAGGAAAGGAGGGGGAGACATGCTGCGGGGAACAACAAGTATCAACAGAAAAACAACTGATAAATGTAAAGAACACCATAATTCACGTAACAAAAAGAATCAAAAATCAAAGGCGAGTGCACGACATCACCCTTCGTGCTTTTACTCTCGTCCTCACCATAAGAATCAATAAAATCGGCACGGTATCACCCTTTGTGATTTTACCTCACATAATCATGGCACAGAATGATCCTTCGTGCATTATCACTCATATCATGGCATAGAATTGTACATCGTGCGGCACGACATCACCCTTCGTGATTTACCTCACAATATCGGCACATCATCACCCTTTCTGCATTAACATTCTCAAAAATCATACACGCATTACCTTTCCTGCTTTACACTCTTCCTCACCTAAGAAACAATCGCAAAGCAATTTGGGCAAGGGAATCAATAATATTTCAATAAAACCCCGGCAAGGGAACAATAGCATAACAACAATATCCCGGCAAGGAAACAATATCATGAATAATAACGTCCCAGCAAGGGTGATAATATCAAAAGCAATAACATCCCGGCAAGGGAGAAAATATTATAAACCTCTTCTCTTTTCCACAATTTCTTCACAACTCATTTATCAACTTGAGCCAACGCTCTACAATGATCAATTACTAACAATACTTCCACAAGCCTTGTTCAATAGAAATTATCATATAAAGCATGAACAATACGAAACGGAGGCACATTAGTCATAGTATAAGACTCACGGGCATGCTTGACACCAATGTATAGATACTCGTCACCATGCCTATACATCGTACTCAACAATTAACACATAGCAAATAAGACACGACTCCTAATCCCTCAAGCTAAGGTTAGACCAAACACTTATCTCGATGCCACAAACACAATTAAAGCTTTGACTTCCGCTTTACCTCTTATTTCCACCACCAGTTCGCTTGTATCTAGCCATAATTTACTTAACGATATCAATAAATGCTAAATGAATCAATTCTAATGCATGAAAATAGGTTTTCAATGATTTCCCCAAAAAGTCAAAAATCGCCCCCGGGCCCACATGGTCAAAACCCGAGGTTCGAACCAAAACCCGTATACCCATTTACCCACGAACCCAAATATATAATTTATTTTGAAATCGGACCTCAAATCGAGGTCCAAATCCCCAAAAATTGAAAAATCTAAGTTCTACCCAAAACACCCAATTTCTCCCATGAAAACCCTTGATTTTGAGTTGAAATCATGTGTAAAGATATTATAAATTAAAGAAAATGAGTTAGAAATGACTTACAATCGATTTGGAGAAGAAATTTTCTTTATAAAATCGCCCAAGAGAGTTTAGGTTTTTAGAAAGTTTGAAAAATGAAGAATTTTCGGCTAAGTTATGATTTAGCAGGTCGCAGATGTCGCAATTGGGACCATGGTTCGCAATTGCGAACCCTTTGGAACCTGCTATCTTCGCAAATGCGAAGACTCTGTCGCATTTGCGACCAAGGACAATTCGATCACCTTCGCATTTGCGAAGGTAACATCTCATTTGCGAAAATGAGGCTTCGCAATTCCCACCACTGGTTCGCATTTGCGAAAAGGGCCTGCCCAGGCTTGGGTCGCAATAACCAAGCCTGAGAACTTCGTAATTGCAAAGCCTGATCTCGCAATTGCGAGATTAGAGTCCTGGGAAAAAATACCAGATAGCAACACTTGATCCTAAGTCCAATTCCACTCCGTGGCCTATCCAAAACTCACCCGTGCCCTCGGAGCTCCAAACCAAACATGCACACTAACCTTAAAACATAATACGGACTTGCTCGTACAATCAAATCAACAAATTAACATCAACAACTATGAATTAGACCCCAAATTCATGAAATCATTCAAGAACACCAAAATTTCTAATTTCTCAACTTTAAGTCCGTTTTATACCAAACCAATTCCGATCTTTACCAAATTTTTACAAATTCAACCTAATTATTATTTCAAACTTGTACCGGGCTTCAGAACCAAAATACAGTCCCGATACCATCAATTTCAAACATATTTTCCTTTCCAGAAACTCTAATATTTTCCAGAAAATAATTTTCTTTAAAAATTTATTTCTCAGGCTTCGGACCTCAGAATTCGATTCCGGGCATATGCCCAAGTCCCAAATTTTACTACGGATCCTACGAGACTATAGGATCACGGGTCCGGGTCCATTTACCAAGAATGTTGACCAAAATCAACTTTATTCAATATTAAAAGCCAATTTCCTTATTTCACTTAGTTTTCACATAAAAGCTTTCCGGAAACGCGCCCAGACTATCCACGCAAATCGAGGTGAGACAAAAAGAGGTTATTAAAGATTGATGTTAAATTGCTAAAGGCTTGAACATGTAAAAGGTTGTTTAATTAATTTTTATTCAAATGGTTGTTTATTTAATATTATGGTTTGATAAAATAGATCTTTTGAGGCTACTATGCTATGAATCTTTTTTTTGGAATGTCAAATATTTTGGGAGTTACTAGTGGAAATCACCGAGATTGGTTCGACTGTTGAGTTTGTTACCATGAAACTTCACGTGCCGATGTAGGGAAATATTCCAAGGCTAAGACGAGGTTTGTGGGATAAGTCCCCCAAGTGGGGAAAATATGCTATATTAGCATAGCTGAATCGAATCGTGCGACACTGTGATGGGACGACCTGAGCAAGTAGGGTATATGATACTTGCCGGTAGGCTGATCATCTAGTTGACGTTGTTCTTATGTCAGTGTCAGTATAGTGCTCCCGGTGAAAGGTAAAGAATAATTTTTTTTATGTTTAGGGCAAAGGAGCCGAAAGTGATTTCAATGACTTAAAGAAAAAACTCTTATATTTTCCAGAAAATAATTTTCTTTAAAAATTCATTTCTCGGGCTTGAGACCTCGGAATTCGATTCCGGGCATATGCCCAAGTCCCAAATTTTACTACGGACCCTACGAGACCGTCGGATCACAGGTCCGAGTTTGTTTACCAAGAATGTTGACCAAAGTCAACTTTATTCAATTTTAAAAGCCAATTTCCTTATTTCACTTAGTTTTCACATAAAAGCTTTCCGGAAACGCGCCCGAACTGAACACACAAATCGAGGTAAGACAAAAAGAGGTTTTAAGGCATCAGAACACAAAATTTACTTTCAAAACGAGTGATGACCTTTTGGGTCATCACATTCTCCACCTTTAAAACAACCGTTCATCCTCGAACGGACATAGAAAAAAAGTACTTGACTCTGCAAATCGGATTCGGACTCCCAGGTCACTGCCTCAACAAGTTGATCTCTCCGCTGAACATGAACAGAAGGAAAACTCTTCGATCTTAACTGACGAACATGCCGGTCTAGGATAGCTACTGGCTCCTCCTCGTCGGACAAGTCCTTGTCCAACTGGACAGTGCTAAAATCTAACATGTGGGATGGATCGCCGTGATACTTCCGAAGCATGGACACATGAAATATTAGATGCGCAACTGATGAACTCGCGACAACGCAAGTCTATAAGCCACCTCTCACACTCGATCAAGAATCTCAAATGGGCCAATGAATCTAGGGCTAAGCTTGCCCCTCTTCCCAAATCTCATCACGCCCTTCATAGGCGACACCCGAAGCAACACCCGCTCACCGACCATGAATGCTACATCACGAACCTTTTGGTCGGCATAACTCTTTTGCCTTGACTGAGCTGTACAAAGGCTATCCTGAATGATCCTGACCTTGTCTAAGGCCTCTTATACTAGATCCCTACCCAACAACCGAGCCTCTTCCGGCTCAAACCATCCAACCGACGACCGACACCGCCTACCATATAAAACCTTATAAGGAGCCATCTAGATGCTTGACTGGTAATTGTTGTTATAGGCAAACTCTGCTAAAGGCAAGAACTAATCCCACGAGCCTCCAAAGTCAATGACACAAGCTCAGAGCATATCCTCCAAAATCTAAATAGTACGCTCGGACTGCCCGTCCGTTTGAGGATGAAATACTGTGCACAACTCAATATGTGTGCCCAATTCACGCTGAACTGCTCTCCAAAAATTTGAGGTAAACTGTGTACCTAGGTCCGAAATGATAGACACGGGCACACCATGAAGTCGAACAATCTCCCGAATATAGATCTCAGCTAACCTATCGGAAGGATTGGAGACTGCCACTAGAATGAAATATGCTGACTTGGTCAGCTTATCAACAATAACCCACACTACATCGAACTTCCTCTGAGTCCGCGGGAGTTCAACAACGAAGTCCGTAGTGATACGCTCCCACTTCCACTCAGGAATCTCAATCTTTTGGAATAAACTACCAGGTCTCTGATGCTCGTACTTTACCTGCTGACAATTCAAACACCGAGCCACATATGCAACAATATCCTTCTTCATCCTCCTCTACCAATAATGCTGATGCAAATCCTGATACATCTTAGCGGTGCCCAGATGAACAAAGTATCGTGAGCTATGGGCCTCCTCTAAAATCAACTCTCAAAGTCCATCCACATTAGGCACAAAAACTCGACCCTACAGCCTCAAAACACAATCATCTCCTAATGTAACCTGCTTGGCACCGCCGTGCTGCACCGTGTCCCTAAGGACACACAAATGGGGATCATCATACTACCGATCTTGGATACGCTCCGATTAAGAAAAATGAGTGACTGTGCAAGATATCACACGGCTGGGCTCAGAAACATCCAACCTCACGAATTGATTGGCGAAAGACTGAACATCCAAATCAAGCGGTCTCTCACCTACCGGAATATATGCAACACTGCCCATACTGACTTTTTACTCAAAGCATCGGCCACCATATTGGCCTTTCCCGGATGATATAAAATGGTGATATCATAGTCTTTCAATAGCTCAAACCACCTTATCTGCCTCAAATTTAGCTTCTTCTGCTTGAACAAATACTGCAGACTCTTGTGATCCGTAAACACCTCACATGACACGCCATACAGATAATGCCTCCAAATCTTCAATGCGTGAACAATGGCTGCTAACTCCAAATCATGGACTAGATAATTCTTCTTATGAATCTTCAACTGACGCGAAGCATATGCTATGACCTTGCCATCATGAATCAACACCGCACCAAGTCCAATACGAGATTCATCACAATAAACTATATATGGCCCTGAACCTGTGGGCAAAACAAACACTAGCGCCATAGTCAAAGCTGTCTTGAGCTTCTGAAAGCTTGCTTCACACTCGTCCGACCACCTGAACTGGGCACCCTTCTGGGTCAACCTGGTCATCAGGGCTACAATAGATGAAAACCCCTCCACAAACCGACGATAATAGCCTGCCAAACCCAAGAAACTCCGGATCCCTATAGTTGATGCGGGTCTAGGACAGTTCTTGACTGCTTTTATCTTCTTCGGATCCACCTGAATACCCTTTGCTGAAACTACGTGACCCAAGAATGCATTTGAACTCAACAAGAACTCACACTTCAAAAACATAGCATACAATTGACTATCTCTCAAAGTCTGAAGGACCACTCTCAGATGCTGCTCATGCTCCTCCCGGCTGCGGGAATAGATCAAAATATCATCAATGAAGACTATCACAAATGAATCCAAATAAGGCTTGAACACTCAGTTCATCAAATCCATAAAAGCAGCTGGGGCATTCGTCAACCCAAATGATATCACCAAGAACTCATAATGCCTGTATCGAGTGTGGAAGGATGTCTTAGGGACATCAGATGCCCTAATCCTCAACTGATGGTAGCTAGATCTCAAGTCAATCTTCAAAAATAACTTGGCACCCTAAAGCTGATCAAACAAATCATCAATCCTCAGCAATGGATACTTATTCTTGATTGTAACCTTGTTTAACGGCCGATAATCTATACACATTCTCATCGACCCGTCCTTCTTCTTAACAAATAACACTGGCTCACCCCAAGGTGAGACACTAGGCCTTATAAAGCCTTTATCAAGAAAGTCTTGAAACTGCTCCTTCAATTCTTTCAACTCAGGCGGGGCCATACGATATAGCGAAATAGAAATGGGCTGAGTGCCCGGAGCCAAATCAATGCAGAAGTCAATATCCTTGTCGGGTGGCATACCCAGTAGGTCTAAAGGAAATACCTTAGGAAACTCACAAACAACAGGCACAAAATCCATAGAAGGAACGTCAGCATTAGAATCACGAACATATGCCAAATAAGCCAAACACCCCTTCTTGACCATACTCCGAGCCTTTATATATGAGATAACCCTATGGGTAGAATGACTAGGAGTCCCTCTCCACTCTAAATGAGGTAAACCCCGTAAGGCTAAGGTCATAGTCTTGGCATGACAATCCAAGATAGCATGGTAAGGTGATATCCAATCCATCCCCAATATGATATCAAAATCAACCATGTTCAAAAGTAACAAATCTACTCGTGTCTCAAGACCCTCAATCACAACTATACATGAACGATGGACACGATCTACCACAATAGAATCACCCATCGGTGTAGACACATAAACAAGAGCACTCAAGGAATCACTAGGTATGACTAGATACTGTGCAAAATAAGATGACACATAGGAGTATGTAGACCCTGGATCAAATAGGACTGAAGCATCTCTACCACAAACCACAACAATACCTATGATAACTGCATCGGAAGCCTCAGCCTCAGACTTGGCTGGAAGAGCATAACATCAAGGCTAGGCCCCACCACTCTGAACTACATCTTTGGGACGACCCCCTGCTGGCTGGCCTCCACCTTTAGAGGCCTGACCTCCACCTCTAATACCTATACCTCCACCTCTAGCACCTTTACCTCTACCTCTAGCTGGCTGAGTGGGCGGTGGAACACTCGGTACCTGAACCATGGCACGGGAACCCTGATGCTGAGAGCTTCTTGGTGCTCGAGGGCAAAATCTAGCAATATGCCTCAGATCGCCACAAGTATAACAAGCCCTCGGCCGCTGAGACTGCTGAACCTAACGGCATGAATAACTACTTTGAAAACTCTGGAGCGGTGGTGCACTGATAGGAGCTGGCGGTGCACTATAGGGTAGCTGATCAGAATACTACATAGGAGAACCACAACAACCTGGAGCACTGTAAGAAACCTGAAACGCTGAATAAAATGGTCTGGGAGGATGGCCCCTACCAAAAGAATCCCTGCCTCCAGATGAGTCACTACTGAACCTGCTCGAATGACGAGGCCTCTTGTCAGATCCCTGATCATTCCCATGCGATAAAACCATCTCAACTCTCCGGGCCACATTGGCCGCCTCCTGAAAAGAAATCTCGCTCCCTGTCTCCTTAGCCATCTGCAATCGAATAGGCTGAATGAGTCCCTCAATTAACCTCCTCACTCTCTCTCTCAGTGAGAAGTATAAGAAGATCATGATGGGCCAAGTCAATAAATCTGGTCTCGTACTAAGTAACAGTCATAGAACCCTACTGGAGATGCTCAAACTGCCTCCGATAGTTCTCCCTCTGAGTGATAGGAAGAAACTTCTCCAGAAATAGCTGAGAGAACTGATCCCAAGTCAAAGCGGGTGACCCAGCTGGTCTATCCAAACAATAATCTCTCCACCAAGTCTTGGTGGATCCAGATAAGCGAAAAATAGCAAAGTCGACCCTATTGGTCTCCACTATCCCCATGTTTCGAAGAACCTCATGATAGTTGTCCAAATAATCCAGGGGATCCTCAGAAGATGTACCATCAAAAGTAGTAGTAAAGAGCTTGGTGAACCTGGCCAACCTCCACAAGGCACCAGACGTCATAGTTGGCCCCTCTCCGGTCTGTGCCACAACACTAGGTTGAACTACGACAACTGGATGAGCTGTTGGAGTATGAAACTGTGGAGTCATCTGCTCCGGAGTGCGAGTAGCAGGAGTCTGGGCTCCTCCTCTAGCCTGAGAGACGGTTGGTGCTACAGGAAGCAAACCTTCTTGGAAAACACTCTCCATAAGGCCCACTAGACGGACCAGAGAAACCTGAAGTACCGTGGTGGCGATGAACCCCTCTAGGACCTGAGCTGGCCATGCTGGAATTGTCTGGGCTGGAACCTCATCGTCAAACTCAACCCGAGGCTCCGCTGCTAGTGCTACTTCTCGAGCTCTGGGCTGAGCCCTACCTCTGCCTCGGGCCCTAGCACGGCCTCGACCTCTTCCCCTCGTTGGAGCTGCTACTGGGGGCTCGAGTTTCTGGTCAACTGATGAAACGGTACGTGTTCTCACCATCTGCGAAAGAACATAGTAGAAGCTCAATTAGCATTGAGAAATCAAGTTGCACGACAAGAAGGAATAGATGTGAAGTTTTTTCCTAAATCTGTGGCCTCTAGGGGATAAATATAGACGTCTCCGTACCGATCCCTCAGACTCTACTAAGATTGTCTGTGGATTGTGAGACCTAAGCAACCTAGATCTCTAATATCAACTTGTCACAACCCGGATTTCCCAGCTTCGGGAGTCGTGATGGAGTCTACTAGTGAAAGCTAGGCAAGCCAATCATTCCAAATATTTACCTCTTCCATTTTTAATCCTTTAACAATAGTGAATTTGCATTATATGAACAGCAGAATTAAATACGCGGAAGAACAAAATGTAACAGTTTAATATTAATATCGATACAAATCTATAAACTAAAAACAACCTAGATCTAGTGTCACAATTTCACAGACTATCTAAGAATACTACAAATAAGGGTCCGAAAGATAAATACAAGCTGTTTCAGAAATACATAAAAGAAACAATATAGAAAGGTATAAGGAGACGCCAAGGTCTGCGGACGCCTACAGGACTACCTCGGGTCACCTGAATGGACTGAAGGCAGCAACCTCACTGCGGTCCAAAAGCTGCAGCACCGGGATCTGCACATAGTGCAGAGTGTAGTATCAACACAACCGACCCCATATGCTGGTAAGTGCCTAGCCTAACTTCGGCGAAGTAGTGACGAGGTTAGGACCAGACTACCAAATAAACCTGTGTAGTTAAATCATATACAGCGGAAAAGTAAAAGCAAAAATTTACAGCTAAGGATAGGAGGGGGAGACATGCTGCGGGGAACAACAAGTATCAACATAAAAACAACAGATAAATGTAAGGAACATCATAATTCACTTATAAAAAGGAATCATAAATCAAAGGCGAGTGCACGACATCACCCTTCGTGCTTTTACTCTCGTCCTCACCAAAAGAATCAATAAAATCGGCACGACATCACCCTTCGTGCTTTTACCTCATATAATCATGGCACAGAATGATCCTTCGTGCTCATATCATGGCACAAAATTGTACATCGTGTGGCACTACATCACCCTTTGTGCTTTTACCACACAATATCGGCACGACATCACCCTTCGTGCATTAACACTCTCAAAAATCATACACGGCATCACCCTTCGTGTTTTACACTCTTCCTCACCCAAGCAACAATCGCAAAGCAATTTGGGCAAGGGAATCAATAATATTTCAGTAAAAACCTAGAAAGAGAACAATAGCATAACAACAATATCCCGGCAGGAAAACAATATCATGAATAATAATGTCCCGGCAAGGGAGATAATATCAAAAGCAATAACACCCCGGGAAGGGAAACAATATTATAAACCTCTTCTCTTTTCCACAATTTCTTCACAACTCATTTCTCGACTTGAGCCAATGCTCTACAATGATCGATTACCAACAATACTTTCACAAGCCTTGTTCAATAGAAATCATCATATAAAGCATGAACAATACGAAACAGAGGCACATTAGTCATAGTATAAGACTCACGGGCATGCTTGACACCAACGTATAGATACTCATCACCATGCCTATACGTCGTACTCAACAATTAACACATAGAAAATAAGACACGACTCCTAATCCCTCAAGCTAAGGTTAGACCAAACACTTACTTCGATGTCACGAACACAATTCAAGCCTCAACTACCGCTTTACCTCTTAATTCCACCACCAATTTGCTTGTATCTAGCCACAATTTACTTAACGATATCAATAAATACTAAATGAATCAATTCTAATGCATGAAAATAGGTTTTCCAATGATTTCCCCAAAAAGTCAAAAATCGACACCGAGCCCACATGGTCAAAACAAGAGGTTCGAACCAAAACCCGATTACCCATTCACCCACGAACCCAAATATATAATTTATTTTGAAATCGGACCTCAAATCGAGGTCCAGATCCCCAAAAATTGAAAATCCTAAGTTCTACCCAAAACACCCAATTTCCCCATGAAAACCCTTGATTTTGAGTTGAAATCATGTGAAACAATGTTATAGATTAAAGAAAATTAGTTAGAAATGACTTAGGATCGATTTGGAGAAGAACTTTTCTTTAGAAAATCTCCCAAGAGAGTTTAGGTTTTGAGAAATTTTGAAAAATGAAGAATTTTCGGCTAGTTATGATTTAACAGGTCGCAGATGTCGCAATTGCGATCAGGGTTCGCAATTGAGAACCCTTTGGAACCTGCTATCTTCACAATTGCGAAGGTAACATCGCATTTGCGAAAAGGAGGGCTTCACAATTCCCACACTGGTTCGCATTTGCGAAAAGGGCCTACCCAGGCTTGGGTCACATTTGCGACGCCTGGGTCACAATTACCAAACCTGAAAACTTCGCAATTGTGAAGCCTGATCTCGCAATTGCGAGATCAGAGGCCTGGGCAAAAATACCAGATACCATCACTTGATCCTAAGTCATATTCCACTCTGTGGCCTATCCAAAACTCATCCGAGCCTTCGGAGCTTCAAACCAAACATGCACACTAACCTAAAAACATCATACGAACTTGCTCGTGCAATCAAATCATCAAATTAAGATCAACAACTATGAATTAGACCCCAAATTCATGAAATTATTCAAGAACACCAAAAATATTAATTTCTCAACTTAAAGTCCGTTTTATACCACAATTCCGATCTTTACCAAATTTTACAGATTCAACCTAATTATTATTTCAAATTTGTACCGGGCTCCGGAACCAAAATACGGGCCCGATACCATCAATTTCAAACATCTTTTCCTTTCCAAAATCTCTTATATTTTCCAAAAAATAATTTTCTTTAAAAATTCATTTCTTGGGCTTGGGACCTCGGAATTCGATTCCGGGCATATGCCCAAGTCTCAAATTTACTACAGACTCTACGAGACCGTCGAATCATGGGACGGGATCCGTTTACAAAGAATATTGACCAAAGTCAACTTTATTCAATATTAAAAGCCAATTTCCTTATTTCACTTAGTTTTCACATAAAAGCTTTTTGGAAACACGCCCGGACTGCAATCGCAAATCGAGGTAAGACAAAAAAAGGTTTTTAAGGCCTCGGAACACAGAATTTATTTTCAAAATGAGTGATGACCATCAAAACACTTGTGATATTTTTTTAAAGATTGATGTTAAATTGCTAAAGGCTTGAACATGTAAAAGGTTGTTTAATTAATTTTTATTCAAATGGTTTTTTATTTAATATTATGGTTTGGTAAAATAGATTCTTTGAGGCTAATATGTTATGAATATTTTTTTGGAATGTCAAATATTTTGGGAGTTACTAGTGAAAACCACCGAGATTGGTTCGATTGTTGAGTTTGTTACCATGAAACTTCACGTGCCGATGTAGGGACACATTCCAAGGCTAAGCCGAGGTTTGTTGGATAAGTCCCCTAAGTGGGGAAAATATGCTATATTAGCATAGCTGAATCGAATCGTGCGACACTGTGATGGGACAACTTGAGCAAGTAGGGTATATGATACTTGTCGGTAGGTTGATCACCTAGTTGACGTTGTTCTTATGTCAGTGTCGGTATAGTGCTCCCGGTGAAAGGTAAAGAATATTTTTTTTTATGTTTAGGCCAAAGAAGCCGAAAGTGATTTCAATGACTTTCGTATGAGTTTATTCAAAAACTTAGCTGGATATAAATGTTTTGAAACTCTATATCATGGGTTATATTTGACTTGTCTTTTATTTAAAATGATAAAGATCATGAATTGATGAAATTACTTACCATTTTATATCAAATATTTGTGCATTACTTTTATAACATAAAAGGGCCTAAACTACCCCTCTCGTTTTTTAAATGGTTTATAGATGCCATTTGTCTACGCCTATTCGTCCAAAAAAGCACACGACGTTAATTCTATTAACAAAATTACCCCATTGACTAACAGCAGAACCTGTAGGTCTTCTATTTAGTGACATGGTAATTTTTCAATAGGCCACATGGCAATTAGGTCTGAGATAACAGATGGGTCTTATTTTGGATTAGGTAAATGGGTCGAACTCGACTTACTAACAGTATCCGACACTAGGTTTTCTTTATCCGGTTCAAAATTACATAAAACAACCTTCTTTTACCCGATTACGGAAAAGAGTCATCTTCTAAGAAAATTTGACTTATGATATCATTATTATTATTATGATTTTAATAAATCTAAGAAGGAGCAGACATTGCTGGAAGTATAAGTCGAACAATGGCCAGTATAAAGACTTCTGCTTTGGTGAGAATCAATTACGACTTTTCAATCTTTTTTTGTGTTTAGTGTGCTATTTGAATGTAAAGTGATTCTTCTTATCTTACGTGTTTTGATGTTCTTGATTTTTTTTAATATATAATTTTAAGTTTCAGATTTTATGTTTTGAAGTTTGAAACCATTACTGCAGTATTGTATTTTTTTATCTTTCTTTTGAAGTAGAGGAAGAGGGAAGGGGAATATTTGAAGTTAAGGTCGGTACCTGTATGTGGTATTTTGTGATCTTAGATGATCATCTTGATGTAGAACAACATCTGATTGATTTTTTAGACACCAATCACGCATCAATTTGGTCCATATATCTACTTGTATAGCTCAAAGCTCTTCAAGTATCATATTAAATTAATAGTTTCAGTGCTCTATGCCCTCATCTTTTTTACTATAATCTATTCGCGAGGATCTTGAGAGTGGCGAAGAAGAAAAGATACCAGTAAGGAAAATGCGTAGACCATAGAAGCCATAGAAGGATGAAACATAGGAAGAAGAAGCCAAACATGCTCTTTTTTTAACTGTAAAAGAATTGGGGCATGTTCAGTTTATGGGGGGATACTAAACCCATATGTGCTGTCTGACCTGAAATGCCACGTGGCCTAATAAAAATATGCCACCTTATTAAATAGAAGGCCCACATTTTCTGCCATTAGTCGCGAGGGTAATCTTATTAATATAATTAATGTCGTATGTTTTTTGGACGAATAGGTGGGCGGAGGACAACTGTAAACCATTTAGTAAACGATAGGGGTAGTTTTGACCCTTTTCTGAAGTTTGTCCTAAGAACTTAAGTTAGAGAGAGTCTATGAGACTTACTGAGTAACATGGTGGTGTAATCGGTCCTTAGGGGTTATGTATTTTAGGATGAGGTGTGGCATGTGATGTATGGATAAGGCTAGGATGACTCTCTTTCCGAGGTATGATGAAGCACCACTTTTATCTCGTGGTTATCGTGTTATTTCTTATTTTCTTTTATTGTAATTATTCCAAGTGTTAGTTCTATTTTTTGGTACAGGGCTACACAGATAGTTGTGTTGGATTGTAAACATAAGATTATGGACGTTATTTGATTATATCATTTTTATGAAAAATTTCATGTATGATTTTGGAACTGAAAAAATATTTATTTGTGATTTGATTTGAAAATGTACAAGATTTTCAATTGGCTTCGTCTTGACATATGGGTTGGTGCGCTCATGTAGGGAAGTGTGATGGGTACAGATCACGTGGATTTAGGTCGCGATAAACTTAGTATCAGAGCAATAAGTTCTAAGTCGAGTCTTAGAAAGTCTATGGATCCGTGTTAAGTAAAGTCCCTCTTATCAGTGTGTTGTCGGCCATACTTATATCGGGGATGCTACAATGACATCTAGGGAGTTTCACTTTCTTCTCACTCTAGATCGTGCATTTGTGCCTTAAGTGAGAGTCAATATTCTTGACCGTATTGATTACCTATCATGGATGATATAGAAGTGAAGAGCACAAAGCTCTAGGTCCAAGTTATAATACAAATTGTTTGCAACTAGCCAAAAGTGTCGGATTGTCCAAAGTGAAGTAAGTTTGAAAACATATTGGAACTGATATAGTCAAGACATATAACTATGGTGAATAAGAATAATTAGTTTAATACTAATGGCCCGTTAAAAAAAAAAACTTAAATGAAGAGATTGCAGCTTTAATTATCATGACAAGATATAGAGAAGTGATATGAACTTAATTGACAAGTGAATGTGTATCAGTTAAGTTTGTGGAGAACATAGTATGACTCATAAGAAATAGGGCATAGTTAAGATAGTGTTAATAATGACCAAAGACACCTTTCCAAAAAACTTTCTTGATCATCCAAAAAGGGAGTGTTACAAAACGAGAGTGATGACCCTTATTCTTCTAGAGATCTGGTTGCCCCTAAACATGATCGATTTTTGTCATAATGGTGTCATATGTAATAGAAGTGACAAAAAAATGCCATATGTGAGTACGAGTTGAGGATAGACGAAGCAAGCCATATGTAAAAGATGAGCATGACAACCTTGAGTTCCTCCAGATGATGAATGTAATACAAATAAAAGTCAATCTCTAATGATGCATACCAAGGTATGCGAGGATAAAGTATGTGAACTTAAATAGGTAAGTGTGAAAATATTAAAGCATAACATGCACAAAAGGCGTAATCTTGGAGGTTATAAGAAGCAATATAGGTTGTTAGAGAAGGAAAAGAATGACGTGGAATGATAAACTTAAATTTGTCTAGTCGAGGTATGTCTTATTTGTTCTTTTGAAATGATGAAAACTGAGAATTTCCATGAATAAGCTCAAAACAACTCTATATGTGCCCAAAAAAAAGAGAAGTTAACGTGTGATTGAACGGATCCTTATGATTTAAGAAGAATAAATATTGAAATATCACATGGGCTAAGTTAAAGCTTTTGGAAGGTTATACATATAATGTATACAACGTAAGGCTAAAAAATAATAATTTAAAAACAGTTATGGTACCAATTTGAAAATTGAGAAGTTACAAAATCTAAGGCTACATGATAATGTGTCACAAATCTCTAACATGATATGTATGTGGATGAGGTCAATGATACCTTGGAGATACGAAAGTAATTACCATGCGAAGGATCGTGTACCTATAGACTGATTCCATGAAGAGTGGGAAAATGTGCAAGTATATATTTATTATATGAAACATGTTGATGTAAAGATGTGGTATTAGCTATGGACAAAAGAGTTTGCGTTATGATAAAAGACATAAGATAATAAGACCCTACATGCATGACATCTTCATTATAAGTATTAGCCTACTAGGTGGGATACCATCAAAATAAGGTTTTCTGAAAGGAATTAAGAGCAAGAAATATAATTTTAGATATATATATATACTACGAATCTCATAACATGATGGTGGAATAAAGATAGACTGCGTGTTTCTTACATTTAGCATTGTGAAGATGATATATATTGTGAAAAGTTTTGCAATGATACGTGGATTTAGCCTGAGAGAGTCACACTTGTTCAACACATTTAAGCATGAGATGAGAGGCGTAAGGTAGTCGTACTTTCTATAGCTGTGTTAGAGCATGGATTGAAGGGTGAAATGTTAGAAGAAATTTCAACGGTAGAGTGAACAGGAAAGAGTGAAGTTCTACCTATTATATCGTAAGGGCTGGAAATAATGACACTTAGCAATATATGTTTCAACTAGTAGTGATGTAATGCTTGGATATGAAAATGAACAAAAAAAGTTCTTATGAGTATAACAAATTTATCCTATTGGCAAAATAGTGAGCATATCAGCATAATGATGAAATAAAAGTCAAGGTACGATAAAAGATTAAAGCGGTAAAATAGAGATTTCTGGTTGGGGAATAAAGAGCCTATAGTAGTGGGTGAGCATGTAGATGGTAAATAGGAAATTTCCTGTGAGATGCAGTTTAATAAAGACTTCGAGTGACTGGTAAGAGTTTGAATTGGGTTTACTCTTAAGTGGGGGAGCATCTAAACAGGAAAAGTTCACCTTGTCGTGCCCTGTTTTCTCACAAAAGTGGGATTCGACGTCATGAAAACTCCTTTTAGAATGGGGGATAGAGTGCTAAAAGAAGAAAAGTCACCACCTAACGATTTTAAGGTGCGTTAGGGCCCCTATTATGTAGATAACACTATTTGACTAGTCAACGTCACCAAAGATCGGGTAAGGGCTTAAATTACCTCAAAGAGAAGGTGTTAGGCACTCTTCGAGGTCTACAACTGTGGGTCCTGGCTGAACTTAAGATTATGTGGATTACAATTAATATAGGTGATCAAATAAAAAAAGGGAATTCAGAAGTCAAGAACTTTATTACAACATGATTAATACAGATATTAGTGCGGATATAGGGATACAACTATTTAGATCTAATAACAACGTATAAAGAGGAAGGGAGTCCTAAGTTTTTAGCCTAAAGGATCACCCTGTGCAACTTAAATAATACTTCGCAACTCCCTAAGGATAAGGAGTTACTCATATTATTCAGCGGGCACATACTATCATCTCCTGCTACCCGATTACTATGTTAAAGTTGTTTACCTAAAATCACTCTAATTCAATTCTAAGTTGTACCCTATGCGTGCACTACCCGTCCCATGCCTATGGTACATGAGGTTTTAAACCTCTATTTGGGTGGTTCTAGACCTCACTTATAGCCTGTTTGGCCAAAAAAGCACTTTTGGCCAAAAATTGAGGTGTTCGGCCAAGCTTTTGGAAGGAAAAAAATGGTTTTGAGGAGAAGCAGAAGCAGTTTTTGAGAAGCAGAAAAAAGTAGCTTCTCTCCAAAAGCACTTTTCTGAGAAGCACTTTTGAAAAAAATACACTTAGAAGCAGTTTTCAAAAGCTTGACCAACTACTAATTACTACTCAAAAGTGCTTTTTAAATTAGTTAGCCAAACACAAACTGCTTCACACTAAAAACACTTTTTTAAAAAGTACTTTTGAGAAAAGTACTTCTCAAAATAAGCTGATTTTAGAAGCTTGGCCAAACATGCTATTAGGTTGCTCAGAAATGTCAAAACTAGGCGACATACAAAACACATTGGACTTCAAATATGGATAATTAAGGGCTCAAGTTTGTCTCCACACTTAAGCAACAAATGCACTCAGGACAAATTTCCATGTTAGGCAATTCAGAATTAAGAACTTTAAGCCCTATAGACATGATTTCCATGTGACAATGCATCAAAGCATACAAACAGTTTCAGAGGCTGGGCACTGCTCACAGACAGGATTATACACATTGATTATTTAGATTATGGATCTCCAGTTATTAAACCTGTTGTGTCTATGTGACTTGTGCAGTAAAGAGTAATGAAGACCATTGGAGAAGCCTAAAATTACTAATCTGTCACGACCTAAAATCTACTAGTCGTGATGGCACCTAACCTAACCCACTAAGTAATCCAACTAATAACTATCCAATTCCACTAATATTAATAAGAGAATTAAACAAAAGGAATTATATAAATTAAATACATTCCCCAAGGACTGGTAGTACAAATCATGAACTTCTAAGATAGAGTTTACAAAGCTGATATGAAAAAAACACACCTTCTGTTTGAAAAGTACATAAATAGAGTTTTATAGATCTAATGCTACCATGAACAAGGGGAAGCTACAATAGGGATACAGGTACATCTTCAAATCCGACAACAATCGAGCACAACAACAACATCCAACATCTGCACGCAATGTGCAGAAGTGTAGTACCAGACAACCGACCCCATGTACTGAGTAAGTAACAAACCTAACGTTAGGTTGAAATTAGTGACAAGCTGGAACATGGTCAGGTCCAACACAAATAGCCAACAATAATCCATAACAACGTAAAGCATTTACATAAGGAAGTAACTCAGAGATAAGATCCTCAGCTGTCGCGCCCCCTTTTTTCCTCCGTGGAGAAAGTTCAGGTTTCAACATTCGTGGGGGTAATAACTCATTTCCTTTTGGGAATTGAGTATTTGAAAAGTCACCACCTAACGGATTATGGTGCGTTAGGGCACCTAGAGCGATTAACTCTTAGACTAGTTTACATTACCAGAGATTAGGGTAAGGGCTCGAAATAACCTTGAGGGGAAGGTGTTAGGAACCCCTCTCGGTCCACAATGGTGGGTCCCGACTGAACTTATATTCGCGAATTAGTCTATTAACAAATAAATAGTTGAATCAAATAATTTGCAAGTAAAACACGTTGGACATTGTATAAATCAAATAGTAAGACCAAGGTTTTGAACAAGTTATATATAAAACAAAGTTGTAAATAGAAGGGATTTGGGAAAGGAGGGGTCCTAGGTTGGTTACCCTACAGGGTCACCCCACACAATGTCCGGTAAACACTCCTCAATTATGGGATACACGTGACATTAGCGCGTAGTCATCATATCCCATATCTACCCTTCCCACCCCGTGGTCTTAGCCTAAAGCGTGCTAGTAAACTTGATGATGCCTACGCATGTACTACCCGTCCCTTCCTTGTGATCCTGGAGGTATTTTAGGACCTCTAAATCTGGACAGTTTTAGACGACCCTTAAGGTGCTTAAAAGGAGAAATTCTAAAGCGATAGGCAAGAACAAATAGGACCTTAGCACATAAGGCAGAAAAGAAGCAATTAGAGGCTTAAGTTCACCTCCACAGATAATGCATGTAAACAGCACGACTCAAACACAAATAAGGGCAATATTGTTAAACAATATCCTAAGACATGATGTCTAGGCGAATACCAGAACATATGAGATATGCAGTTTTTATTTTTATAAACTCAGAAGTAATGGCCCTATCCGTTTGCCTACTGATTTTAAAATCAAAACAACATTAAGTAGCAGAAACAGTTTCAAAGCTGCAGGATTTGAAAAATGTCATATAGGCTTGCCTACACTCTGAATAGCGGTGTCCTAAGAGAATGATAACTACGCTTTACATAGTGAAACAGTGGGCGGATTTTAAAACTGACTCTTGAGTCCTTTAGGCATGCTTTCTAATAGTGAATTAAAGCAGTATTTGAGAGAATTCATTTCAAGAGAACAAACCGTTAATTAAACCAACTTCGAATCAAACTACTCAAGAACTGGATTGACTTATTTAAACTAAACTAATTTTAGATCTAGGCAGAGTTTCTGATGTTGTTTCCTATAGGCATGACATCTAATTGTTTAAGAGATGATGTTAGAAACTTGTAGGCATGATAACAAATGAAAACACATGTAAACACTCATTATAATAGAAGTTGAACTGGAGCATATCCTATAAGCATGGTATCTACTTGTGAAGTTGATTTTAAGACCTATAAATATGATTTCTATTATTGGAACCATTTGAGACGTATATGCAATATTTCTAACATGGTAAGGCAAATATAGCAAATATAACATCCTATAAGCATGGTTTCTACCCATACTACCCTACAAATATGTAAGTACCCACCCTTTTTCACTAATTACCCCAATATTCGTTTACAAATTATTACAAACTAAATGAATGAATTACATAAATAGATAAAAGAAAAGAAGAAACTACACTATAGGGAGCCTGAAGCAGGCCCAAGTGATTTTCCAAGACCTCTAATAGCCTTAAATGCCAATTTCATAAACAATATCATTGTCTAGGTGTGTCAGAGTTCCCTAAGGATATCAAGGATCCCGGGCAGTGCTCATACCTAGACTTTGTAACCAAATTGAGTAAGTGCAATGTGGAAGGGCCAGCCTCAGTGTGCTAGAGTTCAGAGGGTTCTCAAGAGGATCTCAAGGCAGTACACATACTGGAGGGGCAGATCCTAGTGACTTAGGAGTAGAGTGAGAGTGCTTGACACAATTTGAAAGGTTTTAGTGGGAAAACAGTATTAAAAAAGAGATTTGCTTGAAATTGTTTTGTAAGAAAACACATAGGGAGTTATCAAATAAGACAATTTTAAAAGGTAAGGTGACTAATAATTAGTCAAACCAATACAGAACCAGAAAGAGGTTCATCAGCACTTCAATACATGAAGTCAAACAGGTGCACACATCCACTTACGGGTAATGGGGATTTGGGGTAAGCATAGGTCACATAGCAAGCACAGATGCACATAGGTACAGAGTCAGAGGAGCCTTAAAAGGGGTCAAGGCTTTTAAAGTATAACATGAACTGTAGGGTTAATATAGAATCAATGGGCTTAAGATAGCCAATTACTTCATACAGGAAGGTGCATGCCAGGAATCATAGAAACATAGTCACATTGGGTCATACTAGAAGGGGATCCAAAGGGGTATATAGCATGCAACAAAGAAGACATTGAAGTATACATGTTAATTGCAGGTTGAACAACAAAACCATAGATAGAAGCATATTAGAAATATGACAAATTGAAGTAATAGGAGAAACATATTCTTTTGGGACTTGAATTAAAATTGGAACATACCAGTAAGGGGATAGTAACCACAAAGTGAAAGAAAAACCAGTAGTTAGCCTTGGCTTTAAGCCGACTAACTTTAGATAGTAGTAAGTAACACAAAAGAGAGCAGAAAGCTTTTAGTATGAAAGAGAGAGTTTTTGAACCAATGTGTTCGTGTGTTTGTGTTAATGGGAGAGTATGTATATATGTAGTAGTTCGAAACTAGGTAAAATAAGGCAAGAATCACAATAGTATAGTAATTATGGAACTCAGAACCAATTAGAGCAAAATCAGTACAAGTATTCTCATAAGTTAAGGGAATCAGTTCAAACGGTAAGAACAAGTAACAAATAAGGAAAGAAATCAATGTATGACCAATAAGGAAAGATTTCAAATTCAGTAAGAATAGGGTAAACAATTAGGGCTAAGTTCAGAAAACTCTAATTAAGGAGATAATCAATAGGAATAAAATACTAATGCAGACAAAGTAAGCAAATCAATCAATTTGAATAGAAAGAGTAGGAATCGAAGGTTTAAAGGAAGGTCTTCCAATCAAACCATGAAATAGGGAATCCAGAATCAGTCACAGAGAAAGTCATGATTCAGTGTTCAGCATATAAATAGTGTATGATAAGAACAACCAGACATAGCAAACACGAAGGTGAAACAACACTGATAGAAAGAAGCAAGTCTTGAATAGTCAAGATGGACACAAGCACATTGAAGTGATATGAGTTAGGCTAAAAACTCAGTAGGAACATATTCGAGGCAAGATAGTCACAGAAACTCAAACAAGAAATGATCACTCATGCTAATACACAGAACCAAACGAAGAAACCTTGAAAATTAGGTCTTTAAACATAGATGAGTTGAAGAGGTAGTAAATTCATAGAATCAGTCAAAAATATGCAAGAAAATGGAAGTTTAAACCCAAAGAATCAGTTAAACAAAATTTTAAAAGAAGTTCCGAAACCCTAATTTTTTAGAAGAAGGTGAAAAACACTTTAAATCAATGATTCTTGCAAAAGAGTTCCAAGGACAATGTAAAACATTAAAGAAACAAACTCAAATCATCTTAGATCTGTACAGATCTAAGAGATATAGGAAGAAATTAGGGTTTCAGAAGAAACCCATAGAGAGATGAAAGAACCTGTCTAGAATTCCAAGGATCGTAATAGATACAACATGATTTTAATCGAATCACACTGGAGTAGCCCAGATCAGACAAGTGACAAACCTTAGATGCAAGTCGGCATGGCCCTAGGCCCTTGAAGACCTTAGAGAAGGCAGGCATGTCATGAGAGAAGCCATTGGAGGCTTAGGAGACGATGAGAGGTCACCGGAGATGAACGGAGAGGAAAGTTCGGCGGTTGAAAGGCTAGGGTTTGGTTGAGAGTTACTGAGAGAAGGGGGGATCTTAGGGCGGCGGATTTGGAAAAATGGTTAGGGTTGGGGGGTCGTTTGGAATAAAAAAGGCAAGAACGAATGAGGGCCGTTGATCTAAAAGATCAACGACTAGGATTTGTTAGGTTTTGGGTTGGGTAGGGGTAATTAGGGCCTGGGTTGGGTTATTTAATCTGAAATTGGGCTGGGATTGGGTAAAATTGAGGCTAAAGTTGAAATGCAATCTGGCTATATTTTAAATAGCTAATTTAATCCCATAAATTTATAATAAATAATAAATAATTTCTAAAAATAATTTCGTGTACTAAAATAATTTAAAATTGATATTTAATATTTTAAAAATATAGAAGATCAATTTTAGGCGTATAAATATAATTATACATTAATAGGGCTAATATTGCAATTATATGCAAATTAGCTTTAAAAATGCAAAATGCAATTATAAAAATGCAGTAAAATATTTTAACAATATTTTGGCATAAATATAGAATTTACATGACTAAATTACAACAACAATAATTTGAGAAATAATTATTGGAGATTTTATGGGTAAAAGGGGAGGAAATAATCATTTTAAAATCTTTAAAATTATAGAAAAAATTATAAAAACCTTATGCATGCTTATATATGTGCATATATGTGTATATATGCTATTTTGCAAGTATTTATGCATATAAAAATATATAGGGAAAAATTGGGTATCAATAGATGCCCCTCTTTAACCGCGAAGGATGAAAGAGTTTTCGGGTAAAGAAATGATGGCCAATTTTGACCGGCCGGGATGCTTTGGAAGAAAGGGGCCAGACTCCGGTCTTCGAGCTACCTACATATCACTGGTTTTACAGGAATCAAGCCATGTGTAGTTCTGGGTTCATTTGTGAAATATGCCAATGAAATTATTGCAAGAACGGACACGCAATGCCGAAACAGCTATGGTGAGTAGTTAAAGCTCGAGACGGTTGGAGAGAACTGGAGCGAGATCGATCCTGCTACGATATTAGTTGCTCATTGGTTACCTGCAGATAGAAGATGCTACAAGCATGTATTTGCGAAAAATTAAACATGATGCAAATTCCCCTTGGACCATGAAGGTTGTCTTCGGAGGTTGAAGATGACGTCCTCGGACCATGACGTTATGGGCCATGAATTATTTAGTGAGGGATTTGCATGACATGAAATAATGTTCTCGGGTCATGAAGATGGTGCCTCCGAACCATGAAGCCTTTGAATAATGATATACAAGTTTGAGAGATCCTCATGCCATGGCATGATGCCTTCCGGCTATGAGGATATTCCTTTAGACTATGACACCTTTGGATAGGTTGGCGATATTTCAGCCCATGATATGCAATAGTCATGATGTTATCAGGACAATGCTTAGTCTTGTGAAATGGAGGACAGAGCTTAGCCCGATTGAAAAGCGAATAAAGAGTACTTAGAAATAGAGCAATATTCATGCAAAGAGGGACATTGCATAATCCCATGCGGATGGGGAGGCAAGGATTATCCTCATGCAAATATGGAGTCAGGGATTAGACTCATGCAAATAGGGAGTCGGGGATTAGACTCATGCAAATAGGAAGGCAGGGATTAGCCTCATGCAATTATGGAGGCAGGGATTAGCCTCATGGAGTCAAGGATTAGACTCATGCAAATAGGAAGGCATGGATTAGCCTCATGCAAGTATGGAGGCAGGGATTATCCTCATGGAGTCAAGGATTAGACTCATGCAAATGGGGAGGCAGGGATTAGATGCAAATGAGGAGGCAGGGATTAGCCTCATGCAAATGGGGAGGCAAGAATTAGCCTCATGCAAGTATGGAGTCAGGGATTAGACTCATACAAATAGGGAGGCAGGGATTAGACTAATGCAAATAGGAAAGCAGGAATTAGCCTCATACAAGTATGGAGGCAGGGATTAGCCTCATGGAGTCAAGGATTAGACTCATGCAAATAGGAAGGTAGGGATTAGCCTCATGGAGTCAAGGATTAGACTCATGCAAATAGGAAGGTAGGGATTAGCCTCATGCAAGTATGGAGGCAGGGATTAGCCTCATGGAGTCAAGGATTAGACTCATGCAAATGGGGAGGCGGGGATTAGCCTCATACAAATGGAGTCAGGGATTAGACTCATGCAGATAGGGAGGAAGAGATAAGCCTCATGCAAATGGGGAGTCAATGATTAGCCTTATGTAATTATGGAGGCAAGGATTAGCCTCATGCAGATGGCGAGGAAAATATTAGCCCCATGCAAGTAGGGAGGCAGGTATTAGCCTTATGGAGTCAAGGATTAGACTCATGCAGTTAGGGACGAAAGGATTAGCCTCATGCAAATGTGGAGTTAGGGATTAGACTCATATAGATAGGGAGGTAGGGATTAGCCTCATGCAAATAGGGAGGCAGGGATTAGCCTCATGCAGGTGTGGAGTCAAGGATTAGACTCATGCAAATAGGAAGGCAGGGATTAGCCTCATGGAGTCAAGGATTAGACTCATGCAAATGGGGAGGCAGGTATTAGCCTCATGCAAATAGAGTCAGGGATTAGACTCATGCAAATAAGGAGGCAGGGATTAGCCTCATGCAAATAGGGAGGTAGGGATTAGCCTCATGCAGGTATGGAGTCAGGGATTAGACTCGTGCAAGTATAGAGGCAAGGATTAGCCTAGTGTAGAGAGAAAGTAGCAAATAAGAGTAGTATATGTCTTAGCTAGAGATATATTTGGTGTCGGATGGCCTAATTGATAGTGAATTATCTTTGTGTATACATGTTTTGCGAATGCTATCATTAAATCAAATGTGCCTGCGTTCAAAGAAAAATTGTAAGTTTTGTGGGGGGAAGGTTGGTTCATGCTCTTGTCGGCTGGCTTTGCTTTGCTCCATTCTAAAAGCCTTTCAGGTTCCCCTGGGTGACACCTGACTGTTATAGAAATAAAGTTTTTGAAAATATGCAATTACTGATAAAAATAGAGTTGTTTTGGGAACGTATTGATATATCAAGTAATTTTTGATGAACTAGTGACTGTACACATCTTGAAGGCATTGCAACTCTCTCATATTGGAATTTTGAGGGTCATCCTCAAAATTTTGCCCCAGTTTGGTAGATGATCTTTGACTGTTTGCGGATAATGGATCTTGTCGAACCTTTTCCGGAATTTTGAGAATCCTTCTCAAAATTCTGCCCCAGTTTTAAACTGGTTACTGACCGTCTAACACATGTTGGCGTTGGCTGGACTTGCTCCAGAATTTTGAGGACCCTCCTCAAAATTCTTCCCCAGTTTCTTATTTTGGGGGAAATGAAAATTTTATTATGATATGACCGAACCCATAAGGCTGCCTACGTATCCCTTCTTAAATGGGAATCGGGTCAAGTGTAGTTCAATTACATCAGAAGAGAATGTAAAGTAATCTAAGCATAGTATCTCTTGACTGCGTCTGAATTGATTGGTTTTGGCCAGATTTCTCCAGCCATTTCTGCAAGTATGAGTGCTACTCCTGTTAGCACCCTATGGACCATGTACGGACCTTGCCAGTTGGGTGAGAATTTCCCTTTGGCTTCATCTTGATGTGGGAAGATCTTCTTCAACACCAACTGACCTGGTGCAAATTTCCTGGGTTTGACCCTTTTGTTGAAAGCTCTAGACATTCTGTTCTGATAAAGTTGGCCGTGACATACTACGTTCATTCTCTTTCCATCTATAAGGGCCAATTGCTCATAGAAGCTCCTTATCCACTCTGCATCGCTGAGTTCAGCTTCCTGTATGATACTTAAAGAAGGAATCTCTACCTCGGTTGGGATGACAGCCTCAGTACTATAAACCAGCATGTAGGGAGTTGCTCTGGTGGATGTGCAAACTGTACTGCGATATCCCAACAAAGCGAAGGGTAACTTCTCATGCCACTTTTTGTGGTTCTCTACCATTTTCCTTAGTATCTTCTTAATATTTTTGTTGGAGGCTTCTACGACTTCATTCATCTGAGGTCTGTAGGCTGTGGAATTCTTGTGCTTGATTTTGAAAGTTTTACAAATAGCTTTCATCAGATCACTGTTGAGATTGGCAGCATTGTCGATAATAATGGACTTAGGAACTCCGAATCGAAAGACAATACGATCCTTGACAAAATCTGCGATGACTTTCTTGGTTACAGCTTTGTAAGATGCAACTTCTACCCATTTTGTGAAGTAATTAATGGCTACCAGAATAAACCTGTGTCCGTTTGAAGTAGTGGGCTCAATCGGATCAATAACATCCATTCCCCAAGCGGCGAATGGACAAGGAGAGCTTGTTGCATTGAGCTCATTTAGAAGCACTTTTATCATGTCGGCATGCACTTGACATTGAAAGCATTTGCGGACATACTGAATGCAATCTGTCTCCATGGTCATCCAAAAGTAACCTGCCATAGTATCTTCTTAGCCAAGATGAAACCATTCATGTGTGGACCACAGGTCCTAGCATGCACATCCTCAAGTAGCTTAGAAACTTCATTTGCGTTAACACATCTTAGTAAACCCAAATCAGGAGTTCTTCTGTATAGGTTCCCTCCGCTGCTGAAGAAGTGATTTGACAATCTCCGGAGCGTGCATTTTTGAGTGTGATTTGCATGCTCCGGATATTCTCCTTTTGATAAGTATTCTTTGATGTCATGGAACCAAGGCTTTCCATCTACTTCTTCCTCGACATGAGCATAATATGCCGGCTGATTATGGATCCTCACCGGAATGTGATCAATGTAGTTCTTATCTGGATGTTGTATCATGGATGACAAAGTGGCCAATGCGTCGGCAAACTCATTTTGAATTCTGGGCACATGTCGGAATTATCTTTGTAAACCTCTTTCTCAATTCCCGCACATGGTGCAGATATGGAAATATCTTGGAATTCTTGGTGGCCCACTCTACTTGTACCTGGTGCACAAGCAAATCTAAATCACCGATTACCAGCAACTTCTGAATGTTCATGTCGACTGCCATGTTGAGCCATAGTATGTAGGCTTCATATTCCGCCATGTTTTTAGTGTAGGGGAATCTAAGTTTAGAAGATACATGATAATGCTGACCCATTTCTGATACCAAAACTGCTCCAATGCCCACTCCTTTGAAATTTGTGGCTCCATCAAAGAACATCCTCCAATCGTCATTTGCTTCGGTAATGTCCTCTCATACGAATGATATTTCTTCATTAGGAAATACATTTTCAAAGGTTCGTATTCTCCTCCCACCAAATTTTCAGCAAGGTGATCTGCCAATGCTTGTCCTTTGACCGCCTTTTAAATTACATAGACGATATCGAGCTCACTTAATAGTATCTTCCATTTAGCTAACTTCCTAGTAGGCATGGGTTTTTGAAATATGTACTTCAGAGGATCCATCCTGGATATGAGGTATGTAGTGTAGGCACATAAGTAATGCCTCAATTTCTGGGCTGTCCAGGTCAAAGCACAGCAAGTGTGTTCAAGCAGAGAATACCGTGCTTCATAGGGTGTGAACTTTTTACTCAAGTAATATATGGCTTGCTCCTTGCTTCTTATTTCATCATGTTGTCCCAAAACACATCCGAAGGCTCCATCTAATACAGATAGATAGAGTAGCAAAGGTCATCCTGCTTCTGGTGGGACCAGAACTGGTGGCATGGACAACTACTCATTGATCTTATCAAAAGCTTTCTGACAATCTTCTCTCCAGCTTGTTTCGACATCCCTCCTCAACATCTTGAAGATAGGTTCACATATGACTGTGGATTGTGCTATGAAACGACTGATATAGTTGAGACGTCCTAAGAAGCTCATCACATCCTTTTTGCTCTTAGGTGGTGGTAACTCCTGAATAGCTTTGACTTTAGACGGATCCAGTTCGATCCCTCGATGATTGGCGATGAATCCTAGTAACTTTCCTGCGGGAACCCCGAATGCACATTTTGCGGGGTTCAGTTTCAAGTTGTACCTCCTTAGCCTGTCAAAGAACTTCCTCAAGTTTTCTATGTGATCTGCGGACCTCTTGGATTTGATAATGACATCGTCCACATACACCTCTATTTCCTTGTGTATCATATCATGGAAAATGGTTGTCATGGCTCTCATGTAAGTGGCCCCAACATTCTTCAGACCGAATAGCATCATCTTGTAATAGTATACACCCCAAGGTGTAATAAAAGCTATATTATCTGTATCTTCTTCATCCATCCAGATCTGGTGATAACCCGCGAAGCAATCTACAAATTATTGGAGTTCATGTTTGGCGCAGTTATTGATCAGGATGTGTATATTTGGCAGTGGGAAGTCTTCATTGTGACTTGATCTATTAATTCCCGATAATCAACACATACTCTGACCTTCCCATACTTCTTCGGAACTGGCACAATGTTAGCTAACCAGGTTGGGTACTCAACCACCCTGAGAACTTTGGCTTTGATTTGCTTGGTAACTTCCTCCTTGATTTTCAGGCTCATGTCTGGTTTGAACTTTCTGAGTTTCTGTTTTACTGGCAGACATATGGGATTAGTGGGCAACTTGTGAGCCACTATGGAAGTGCTCAAACCGGTCATGTCATCATATGACCATGCGAAAATGTCCTCATATTCTTTTAGGAAATGAATGTACTCTTCCTTCTTTGTTTGTGACAAGTGAATGCTGATACGGCTCTCCTTGACGGTCTCGACATCCCCCAATTTTACTGCTTTGGTCTCGTCCAGATTGGACTTAGGCTTATTCTCAAAATTTTCAACCTCCCTGAAAATTTCCTCGGGTATCTCATCTTTTTCCTCTGAATCACTATTCTCATATCGCATTGCCTCATTACATGTCATAGTCACTGGTTCATTAGGAAAAGTAATGATAATGTTGTAGAAAGGAAAATGTAAAGATAGTAGTAAATAATAAATAGCAAATGCATTTGATTAAAACTTGAAAAATTGTCCAGGCAAAGTACGACTCGATGAGTCGAGCATTCATTCTGAAACAAGTAAAACAAAATTACGGGAAATTTTAAATGCCTAGAATGGCTTATAGAAGTAAATTCTGCCAGGCTACCTAGGGACTCGGCGGGCTCGGAATGGTGTGGCGGTCCAGTTTCTGAGAACAACTCCCTTCTCCACAGTCTGAATAGTGAGGTCTTCTTCTTCCTCCTCCTCAATTATGGCACTACAGTCCATGTCTTCATCCTCCAAGAACAAATTGTTCAACCCAGCTAGTGCTTTTTCCTCTCCAGTCCCCTATATTGTGTCAGCCTGGTGAAAAGCTTGTTCCAAACGTGGCACTGGTTGCTCAAGAGGGTAATACGGTGCACGCCATGGAGGCGACCAATCATTGTACTCTTGCCATGTATACTGGTATCCAAGCCCAAAGGTGGTACCATGATTTTTCAGCTGTATTAGTTTGCTGATACCTTGGAGATTCTTTCCCAACCCCTTGCCGGGTTTATATCCATACCATGCTAGTATGGTTCGTATTTTGTTACTCCACCACTTATCCTTCTCAACGACATTGACTCGTTCAATGTGATGATAGGTTTCCCCTCCGAGCCTTCTTCTATGTCCAATGGTCGGGATGGTTTGACTAGTGTAGATGAGGTTACTTCCATCTCCATGAATGATTACCTCCTGGCGGTTCCATTCAAACTTCACGGCTTGATGTAGTGTGAAGGGCATGGCTCCAGCAGCATGGATCCATGGCCGGCCCAACAGAAGATTATATGAGGCTAGTATGTCAAGCACCTGAAATTCAACGTCGAACCAAGTTGGCCCCATCTGCAAGAAAAAGTGGATTTCCCCGATCGTGTCCCTCTGGGACCCATCAAAAGCCTTCACATTCATGCTTCCTACCTGTATCTTATGGAAACCTTTGTCCAACCTTTTCATGGTGTCCAATGGACAAGTATTTAGGCTCAAACCTCCATCAATCAAGACCCTGGCAATGAACTTGTCTTCAAATTGCACCGTAATATGCAATGCTCGATTCTGATTCAATCCCTAGGGTGGTAGCTCGTCTTCATGGAAGATGGTCTTATGACTTTCTAGTACTTGCCTAACCATGTTGGCCATTTCTCTATCGGTGATGTTATTGGGTACATAAGCCTCGCTCAACACTTTCATTAAGGCGTTCTTATGTGCCTATGAATTCTGCAATAGTGAAAGGATAGATATCTGAGCAAGGACTTTGTTCAGATGATCAATAATAGAATACTCATTTGCCTGTACTTTCCTCCACAGGTCATCTGGCCCGGTCTCAATGATAGGCTGCCTAGTAGTGGCCTCCTTACTTGATCCTCCCAAATGTTCTGATGTATAGACTCTTCCAGTTCTAGTCATTCTTTGTGCAGCGTCAAATTCCTCTACCTTGGCCTTCCCTTTAAGCCGAGCCTCGATAATATAATCCCAGGGTATTGCTTTTGAGTTGACTGGGGGTGTGGTTGATACTGTCACAATGAAAGGTGTGACCACTCCTACTTTAAATGGATCGGGGGTGGCTGCGGGCGGAGCCACTTCCACCTCGAATGGAACTAATGCAGTTACCTCAACCTCGATTGGTGCTTGAGTCTGAACCACAATAGGAGTGAGTGTGATTGCAACCTTAAAGTCATCACCTTCTCGAATAAGCCCGATCGACCCCTAAGGGTCCCATTCTTCATTTGTCTCTATCACATGTACACCATCACCTTTGTGATCAGGGAGGGGATTGTTGCGAACATTAGGTGCGACTTCCTTTGCTTGTATGACCTTGTTGTCAATTAGTGTCTGGATCTTATCCTTCAATGTTTGGCACTCATCAGTGGTGTGCCCTTTCATACCGGAATGGTACGCACAAGTTTTGTTCGGATTGACCCATTAGGATGGATTTTCTAATACCACAGTGGGAATATGAGTGACGTAACCTGTGGCTTTTAACCTTTCATACAATTGGTCGATGGGCTCAGCAATGGTAGTGTATTATCTAGGTGGCTTGCGGTTGAAATTGGGTCTTGGTCTTGGATAATTTTGGTGAGCGGGTGGTGATTGGAAGTGGGATGGTTTGGAGTTATAGGTGTGATGGATAGTGGCTGGTTGGGAATATCTGGGAGATGAAGGTTGATATGTAGGTGGTGATACTTGGTATGTGGGTGGAGGTGTTTGATATGTGGGTGGAGGTTTTTGATATATGGGTGGAGGTGTCTGATAGGTAAGTGGAGATTTTGGGCCCTAGGCCACTATTACCGCCCCAACATCTCTCTTCTTTGATATGCCACCTGATTGTAGTGCCTTATTCGTGGCTTGCAAGGCCTCAAAGTTTGTTACCATCCCGCTCTTGATTCCTTTTTCGATTCTTTCTCCGAGTTTGATGATGTCATAGAATATGTGATTTTCAATAACCATCAACCACTCATAATATTGTAGATCCTGTGCCCTGACGAAGAATTTATTCATCTATTCTTCGTCCAAAGAGGGCTTGACCTTGGCCGCTTCCGACCTCCAATGAGTAGCGTATTCATGGAAAGGCTCAGTAGGTTTCTTCTTAAGATTTTGAATGTAGAAGGCATCTGGTGCATTCTCTATGTTGAACCTGAATCGGTCCATGAAATCCGACGCCATGCTCACCCAATTGGACCATTTCTTGGGATTGTGGCTGATATACCAAGACAAAGCGTCCCCAGTAAGGTTCTTCATAAAGAGCTTCATCCGGATCTTTTCATCTTTCCCGACCCCAACAAACTTGTCACACTAGGTCCTTAGATGAACCTTGGGATCACTTGTACCATCGAACATTTCGAACTTGGGAGGTTTGTACCCCTCCGGTAGTTCGACATCCGGCTGTATGCATAGATCTTCATAGTTCAAACCTTCTATTCCTCTATCGCCCTCAACACCTTGAACTCGGCTTGTAAACTTCTTGAGTTTTTTCAGCCATGTTTTTAATGAGCAAGTCCTTCTCGGAAGATTCCGGTGTACAGGAGATTGGTTGGGTAGAATGAGGTATAGTTTCCACATATATAGGGTTGCTTTGATGGATGCCAGGAACTTGGGTGTAGTGATGGTCATTGGTGGAGTTTTGTGGATCGGGAATGGGTTGTGGTATGTTTTGGGGAGTATGGTAAGTGGTAGTTGGTGGGTACTGAATTGGTTGATGATGATGTTGCGGTGGAGTTGGTATTGGCAACAGATTGATATTTTGGGGTGGAGTCGCGTATTGATTTGGTGCGGTAGGATTTTGTGGCAGTTTGTTTTGTGTGTTTTGAGGAGGCGTTGGGTTCTTTGTGTTTTGTTGGTGGATATCGGGGACATTGAGGGTGAGTGACAAGTTTGCCAAGTTGCAAACCTGCTCAAGTTCTCCTTGCAATTCCAGTATCTTTTGTTCCAGTCTCAAGACTAGATCATTTGGGCCCGGAGTACTATGGCCATCTGATGTCTCTACATTCTCAATATTTTTCTTTTGGATTCTACTTAAGTCGTCCATCTTTGCTTTTTCTCTGCCTTTTGTATTACTTGTAGGAGGAGGAGGTAGAGGGCCTCTAGATCTGGTGTGATACGCTGATGATGCCAGTATGAGTGAACCAACCTAAGGGGATGGGAATAACAATAAAAAATAAGCAAAAACAAAAAGGTAACAAGTCAGTAAGGATCCTGAAGCGTTTGCAGTATTTAAGCACATATTACTGAAATGTAAATTCTTGTCCTACTTTGGGAACCTCTTTATGCCCGAGGTAGGCCTAGCGACAAATAAACTTGGAGAACTTTTAATGCCAATAAATGCTTCATTTCATAACATAAAAATAGACGAATCCCAAAACGACACTAAGATAATAATAAAATAAGTCACTACTGGCACTTGGCCTTATTACATTTTTAGGAAAAAACAAATAAATCTAGCCTATTTGGTCCCAGAAGGACCTTCCCTAGATTCGATCTTCCGGACTCTATCATATAGATCCCCTAGCTCACGCAGCCCCTGCAACAAGTAGGCTCTGGCCAGATATCCTCCTTCAGCATTCTGGAAATTTTCAATCCTCTTTATGACTTTACCTTCCAGCTCCACTATTCCTTGCTCCAGATATTCCAGTTTCCTGTTGGAAGTGTCTGCCATTTCTTTCCATTCCTCGATCAACCTCACATTCCTCTCATGTATTTCCTGGTGCTCATTCTCAGAGTTGTGGACCCTCTTGCGCAGCCTGTTGTATTTGACTTGAGCTTCAACTTCCTCATCTATGATTCTGTTCCCTCGACCGAGCCCTGGTGTCACCATTCCTTTCAGATTGTCCTCCAACCATGTCGGATAGAGAGGCTCACACCCTGCATGATACCTGTCTGGCTCAACGGTGTTCTTCTCCACAATGATTTTACAGTGCCACATGTGCTGAGCTTGGCACTTGTAAGGGACATCGTCATCTTGAAAGTCTACCCTGAAATGACTCATCTTGATAACCCTTGGTACAACCTATTCTCTGCCTGCTTGCCTCATAACTCACATATGGACATATGGGTATATCCCTCTCAAGACGATCAACACCAAGTGCGGAGCATCCCTGGACCTAATAATAAATTCGTCTGTTGGGAACCATTCAAACATCCACTTCACCTGTTCCTCGGTCAGATTGTCGAAGAACTCTACCCATTCTTTGGTGCTTTCTAGCTAAGCAAATATGTTTGGAATGTAAGTCATCTGCTTAGGGTGATGGAAGGCAATATGGTCGTTCCAAGCCCTTCACGGAAATTCTTGGCGATAGCGACCCTTTTAGAAATGCTCCAACAACCATAACTGCAGCAACAAATTACAACCCTCGAAATGCTTGACCCCTCTTTGACAGCACTCTAGAGCCCTGTAGATGTCGGCTATGATCATGGGGACTATGGTATATGTCTATCCATTAATCCCTTCCATCAGAGTCTTGGCGACCATGGCCAACCTAGTGTGGATTCTTCCCTTTTTCATTGGGAATACTATCAGGCCTAGGAAGTACACAATGAATACAAACACTCTGCGGTGGATGTGACCCAGAGAAGTGAGAGAGATCTCATCATGGTAAATAAGGAAATACTTGCTATGGCCATATCTCTCATACCAGTATTCGAAAGGTATGTAAGATTCTTTTATGCACACTAGGTCGACATTCTTCTTCTGCCCCATCATCTTTAAAAATCCCCTGCCCATATGGTTTTCTGGTACCAATAGCCCAGGACTATCCCAAGTCAATCCTGCAAGGCCTCCAATTTCCTCTAGAAGCGGTGTCATTTCTATGTCGCCGAAATAAAACACATCCCTTTCACTATCCCAAAATAAAGTGGCAGCTTGGATCAATTTGTTGTTTGGCTCAATATTTAGAAAGGAAGGCAGGTTACCCAGGTACTTTCTCACATGTTTCTTGTCACTTGAGGAAAGGTCCTTCCACCAATCTAGCAGCAATGATGGGATGTTCCTAACCATATCGAATCTAGGGACCTCGTGCCTCATTTTTTGCAAAACAAAAGGATTAGACCTTACCCCCACCGGACTAGACTATTTATACATTTATGATTAACATATCGGCATTTAGTTCTCCAAATTAATGACAAAACGTGGTTGTGTCCGTTGGGATTATGGAAAACCCGATGGACTTTGGATAAGGCTTATCTTAAAGGATCATTATGTGGACAACATAACCGATCCGACTAGGTTTGACCATGATGCATGCACAATTTTAACCAGAGTAAGGTTTCTATGGGGTTTTAGACTGGTACCTTGAAGCGGACAACTCGAGGTGGAAGGCACGGAACCATTGACTGCACCGCTGATTGACTGGTTTTACCGCAAATAAGCCTTTCCGAACTTAAGGGTAGTAAATAGGAAGAGCGCAACCACTCATTAAAGTGTTGCTATAGGATTTTATACGCACGAGTGGAATATGTTGCGGAGCATGATTTATACAACAATTAATAACATGTAGTCAACTATTTGTAAGTAGGAAAAATAAATACATCATTTAAATAATTGAAAGACAGTTACAGGAAAAAGAAAACAAAGAGACAAGTCAATTTCAGGGATAAAGAACCATAATCACTTAAAAAATGAACAGTTAAATTCAAATAAGGGATAAATGTACGGGATAAAGCATGCTTGGACTAATTTGTAAAAAGATAAGTTTTTTATGGTAAGAGACTAAATGTATCCCCAGCAGAGTCGTCATGTTGTCGCAACCCCCTTTTTCCACCGCAGAGAAAGTCCGGGTTTTGACATTCATGGGGTAATAACTCATTTCCTTTTGGGAATTGGGTATTTGAAGAGTCACCACCTAACGGATTATGGTGCGTTAGAGCACCTAGAGCGATTAAATCTTAGACTAGTTTGCATTACCAGATATTAGAGTAAGGGCTCAAAATAACCTTGAGGAGAAGGTATTAGGCACCCCTCTCGGTTCACAATGGTGGGTCCCGACCAAACTTATATTCACGAATTAGTCCATTAACAAATAAATAGTTGAATCAAATAATTTGCAAGTAAAGCACGTTGGACGTTGTATAACTCAAATAATAAGACAAAGGTTTTGAACAAGTTGTATATAAAACAAAGTTTTAAACAGAAGGGATTTGGGAAAGGAGGGATCCTAAGTTGGTTAGCCTACAGGATCACCCCACACAATGTCCGGTAAACACTCCTCAATTAGGGGCTACACGTGACATTATCACGTAGTCATCATATCCCATATCTACACTTCCCACCCCGTGGTCTTAGCCTAAAGTGTGCTAGTAAACATGATAGTGCCTAGGCGTGCACTACTCGTCCCTTCCTTGTGGTCCTGGAGGTATTTTAGGACCTCTAAATCTGGATAGTTCTAGACGACCCCTAAGGTGCTTAAAAGGAGAATTCTAAGGCGACAGGCAAGAACAAATAGGACCTTAACACATAAGGTAGAAAAGAAGCAATTAGAGGCTCAAGTTCACCTCCACAGATAATACATGTAAACAGTACGACTCAAACACAAATAAGGGCAATATTGTTAAACAATATCCTAAGACATGATGTCTAGGCGAATATCAGAACATATGAGATATGTAGTTTTTATTTTTATAAACTCAGAAGTAATGGCCCTATCCGTTTACCTAATGATTTTAAAATCAGAACAACATTAAGTAGCAGAAACAGTTTCAGAGCTGCAGGATTTGAAAAACGTCCTATAGGCTTGCCTACACTCTGAATAGCGGTGACCTAAGAGCATGATAACTACGCTTGACATAGTAAAATAGTGGGTGGATTTTAAAACTGACTCTTGAGTCCTTATAGGCATGCTTTATAATAGTGAATTAAAGCAGTATTTGAGAGAATTCATTTTAGGAGAACAAACCGTTAATTAGACCAACTTCAACGCAAACTACTCAAGAACTGGATTGACTTATTTAAACTAAACTAATTTTAGATCTAGGCAGAGTTTCTGATGTTGTTTCCTATAGGCATGACATCTAATTGTTTAAGATCTGATGTTAGAAACTTGTAGGCATGATAACAAATGAAAACACATGTAAACACTCGTTATAACAGAAGTTGAACTGGACCATATCCTATAGTCATGGTATCTAATTGTGAAGTTGATTTTAAGACCTATAAACATGATTTATATTATTGGAACCATTTGAGACCTATAGGCAAGATTTCTAACACGGTAAGACAAACATAGCAAATATAACATCCTATAGGCATGGTTTCTACCCATATTACCCCACAAATATGTAACTACCCACCCTTTTTTACTAGTTACCCCAATATTTGTTTACAAATTATTACAAACCAAATGAATGAATTAAAAAATAGATAAAAAGAAAAGAAGAAGCTACAGTATTGGGAGCCTGAAGCAGGCCCAAGTGATTTCCCAAGACCTCCAATAGACTCAAATGTCAATTTCATAGACAATATCATTGTCTAGGTACGTCAAAGTTCCCTAAGGATCTCAAGGATCCCGGACAGTGCTCACACCTTGACTTTGTAACCAAATTGAGTAAGTGTAGTGTGGAAGGGCCAACCTCAGTGTGCCAGAGTTCAGAGGGTTCTCAAGAGGATCTCAAGGCAGTACACACACTGGAAAGGGCAAATCCTAGTGACTTAGGAGTAGAGTGAGAGTGCTTGACACAATTTGAAAGGTTTTAGTGGGAAAACAATGTTAAAAAAGATATTTGCTTGAAATTATTTTGTAAGAAAACACACAGGGAGTTACTAAATTAGATAGTTTAAAAAGGTAAGGTGACTAACAATTAGTCAAATCAAATACAGAACCAGAAAGAGGTTCATCAGCACTTTAATACATGGAGTCAAACAGGTGCACACATCCACTTAGGGGTAATGGGGATTTGGGGTAAGCATAGGGCACATAGCAAGCATAGATTTACATAGGTACAGAGTCAGAGGAGCCTTAAAAGGGGTCAAGGCTTTTAAAGTATAGCATGAACTATGGGGTTAATACAAAATCAATAGGCTTAAGATAGCCAATTACTTCATACGGGAAGGTGCATGGCAGGGATCATAGAAACATAGTCACATTGGGTCATACTAAAAGGGGATCCTAATGGGTATATAGCATGCAATAAAGAAGACAGTGAAGTATATATATTAATTGCAGGTTGAACAACAAAACCATAGATAGAAGCATATTAGAAATATGACAAATTGAAGTAATAGGAGAAGCATATTGTTTTGGGACTTGAATTAAAATTGGAACATACCAGTAAGGGGATAGTAAGCACAAAGTGAAAGAAAAACCAGTAGTTAGCCTTGGCTTTAAGCCGACTAACTTTAGATAGTAGTAAGTAACACAAAAGAGAGCAGAAAGCTTTTAGTATGAAAGAGAGAGTTTTTGAACCAATGTGTTCGTGTGTTTGTGTTAATGGGAGAGTATGTATATATGTAGTAGTTCGAAACTAGGTAAAATAAGGCAAGAATCACAATAGTATAGTAATTATGGAACTCAGAACCAATTAGAGCAAAATCAGTACAAGTATTCTCATAAGTTAAGGGAATCAGTTCAAACGGTAAGAACAAGTAACAAATAAGGAAAGAAATCAATGTATGACCAATAAGGAAAGATTTCAAATTCAGTAAGAATAGGGTAAACAATTAGGGCTAAGTTCAGAAAACTCTAACTAAGGAGATAATCAATAGGAATAAAATACTAATGCAGACAAAGTAAGCAAATCAATCAATTTGAATAGAAAGAGTAGGAATCAAAGGTTTAAAGGAAGGTCTTCCAATCAAACCATGAAATAGGGAATCCAGAATCAGTCACAGAGAAAGTCATGATTTAGTGTTCAACATATAAATAGGGTAAGATAAGAACAACCAGACATAGCAAACACGAATGTTAAACAACACTGATAGAAAGAAGCAAGTCTTGAACAATCAAGATTGACACAAGCACATGAAGTGATATAAGTTAGGCTAAAAACTCACTAGGAACATATTCGTGGCAAGATAATCACAAAACTCAAACAAGAAACGACAAGTCACGCTAATACACAGAACCAAATGATGAAACCTAGAAAATTAGGGCTTTCAATATAGACGAGTTGAAGAGGTAGTAAAATTATAGAATCAATCAAAATATGCAAGAAATAGAAGTTTAAACACAAAGAATTAGTTAAACAAAATTTTAAAAGAAGTTCCGAAACCCTAATTTTTTAGAAGAATGTGAAAAACACTTAAAATCAACGATTCTTGCAAAAGAGTTCCAAGGACAGTGTAGAACATTAAAGAAACAAACTCAAATCGTCTTAAATCTGCACAGATCTAAGAGATATAGGAAGAAATTAGGGTTTCAGAAGAAACCCATAAAGAGATGAAAGAACCTGTCTAGAATCCCAAGGATCGTAACAGATACAACATGGTTTTTCTCGAAATCATACTGGAGTAGCCAAGAACAGACAAGTGACGAACCCTAGATGCAATTCGGCATGGCCTTGGGCCCTTGAAGACCTTAGAGAAGGCAGGCATGGCATGAGAGAAGCCATTGGAGGCCTAGGAGATGATGAGAGGTCACCGGAGATGGCCGGAGAGGAGAGGTCGGCGGTTGAAGGGATAGGATTTAGTTGAGAGTTACTGAGAGAAGAGAGGATCTCAGGGCGGCGGATTTGGAAAAATGGTTAGGGTTAGGGGGTCGTTTGGAATAAAAAATGTAAGAACGAACGAGGGCCGGGTCGTTTAGATCAACGACCAGGATTTGATAGGTTTTGGGTCGGGTAGGGGTAATTAGGGCCTGGGTCGGGTTATTTAATCTGAAATTGGGCTGGGGTTGGGTTAAAATTGAGGCTAAAATCGAAATGCAATCTGGCTATATTTTAAATAGCTAATTTAATCCCATATAATTTATAATAAATAATAAATAATTTCTAAAAAATAATTTCGTGTACTAAAATGATTTAAAATAGATATTTAATATTTTAAAAATATAGAAAATCAATTTTATGCGTATAAATGTAATTATACATTAATAGGGCTAATATTGCAATTATATACAAATTAGCTTTAAAAATGCAAAATGCAATTATAAAAATGCACTAAAAATATTTTAACAATATTTTGTCATAAATATAGAATTTAGATGACTAAATTACTATAACAATAATTTGAGGGATAATTATTAGGGATTTATGGGTAAAAGGGGAGGAAATAAATCAATTAAAATCTTTAAAATTATAGAAAAAATTACCAAAACCTTGTGCATGCTTATATATGCGAAAATATGCTATTTTGCGAGTAAGTATTTATGCATATAAAAATATATAGGGAACAATTGGGTATCAACATTAGTTTTTTCACAGTTTTTTCGAAAATAGTTCCGCTTTTCAAGAATATCGGTGAAAACTCAAATCCTTTACCGAAATCGTCGAAAAATGTGAGATAGTTTGAAAACTATAATTTTTCCAAAAAACCTTTCAAAATAAATGAGATATTTCATTTTCTTTTCAGATAGCAAGTGTGAAATAACTCTTTATGCCCATATATCAATAGGTTTGAAAAGTCATGAATGACGTGATACTGTACATCATGAGGAAAATACATCTCTATGCCTATATGTCATGTGTGCATGCAAATACCAAGAATTTCAGAGATGAATCATGTACTCACACTCTCAAATTATCAATCCACCCAATCCTCCTAGTGACTTAGTCCTCACAGTCACTTAGCACTCGACACTCGGCACTCGCACTCGGTAGGTGCCTGCGCTCACTGGGGTGTGTACAGACTCCGGAGGGGCTCCTATAGCCCAAGCACTATATCAAGCCAATCATGGCATAAATTAATAAAACATGCTGCGGTGTGCAACCCGATCCCATAAATATCCTCACAATCAAGCCCTCGGCCTTACTCAGTCATCAATCTCTCTAGTCTCTCGGGCTCTCAATCTCATGAATCTAGCCCGACAACAATGATATGATATATCAATAAATAACAACTGAGACTGAGATATGATATGCATATGACAAGTATATAAAGCAATGAAAATAGATAGCTCAACAACAGAAATGACCTTCGTGGGTCCCAACAAGATAAGCATGTAGCCTAGACATGGTGTCTAATATGGATCACAGCTCAATAGATCAAGTACGCAGAAATTTCATGATTACAGGTAAGGTCAGATAACTACACAGTACCACAGAAATAATGGAGTTACAATTCACTCGGTGCACGCCCACATGCCCGTCACCTCAACACCGATCACATAGCACATAATTCGGGGTTTCATACCCTCAGCACTAAGTGTAGAAGAGTTACTTACCTCGAATAAGCCAATTCCAATATCGACCAATCCCGCGCGATGCTCTACAAATGTCAATCCCAATCGAAAAAAGGTCGAATCTTTAATCAAAAGCCCAACATCGGCCAAAAAGCCAAGTCGGGCCCGCGCTTCGGAACCCGATAAAATTTATAAAATTCGACGAGCCATTCAATTACGAGTCCAACCATACTAGTTTCACTCAAATTGAACTTCGAATCGATGTTCAAAACTCAAAAATTTACTTTATGAAATATTAGACAAAACCCCCAAAATATGACCAAATGAACAAACCTTCGATATTAAGAACTTTTGCCCAATGGGTATACCTCTTTTTGCAAGCCAAATAGTACCAAAACATGCTTTTGATGCCTCCAATGGATTTCTTATGAAATTTCAGTCAAGATAGACTCTTGAATCACTCCATTTGACCTTATAATGAAGGAGATATGTTGGTTTCAATATTTAGAAATAGTGCAGATTTTTAAATGCGAAGTCAGTTGCAATTCCGTAATTAATCTGAAAAATATGGCAACCCAATTCTTAGTAAAATGACTATAAAATCCTCAAACGATGTCCAAATTTGACGATTCTTTTTGCTACGGATTCGTAATTACAATACAGATCTAATGCTTCAACCAAAACAAAAATTGGAGCTGATTTGTTCAATGTCGTATTATTTATGCTTGAATAAACGACATCGAAACATAAGAAAAACGATCGCAACACAGCCCAATTCTATCCAAAACTCACCCGAGCCCCTCGGGACCCCATACGAACATGTCAACAAGTCTCATAAGATAACACGGACTTACCCGAAGACTCAAATCACGCATAACAACATCGAAACGATGAAACACACCTCAAATCAAACTTAATGAACTTTCAAACTTTTGATTTCCAAAAACTCGTTCCAAAATAATTCAAATCAACTCGGAATGAACTCAAATTTTGCATACAAAACCTAATACATCATACGGAGCTACTCGTGACCCCAACCTACCGAGTGAAGTGCAAATGCTCAAAACGACCATTCGGGTCGTTACATTCTCCCCCACTTACAAATATGTTCGTCCTCGAACGTGCCAAGAGTTATTCCCAAGGCCATCAAACTGCCGTATAACTTTACCATGCACATACTCGAGGGTGATCCATGTCACCCTATCCCATATAGGTCTGATAACACAACATAACTGAAAATCATTACTCCAACCTTACCCATAAGCCTTAGAATCCAATTTCCAACATCCAGAATTTCCATAAGATTATAATCTTACACCTACACACTGTACAAGTCTGAATAAGTTGTATCAAGTCTTCACCACAACCCAAGATGTAATCACATGATATACCGCATAACTCAAATACTCATAACGATATCTTCAAACCATAGTAGCTGCTCCAAACAATCCAATGCCGGTAAAAAACCTCTTATCAAACAAAGCCTCATTCTAACACCTTCATACACTGCCAATGATGAAAGAAACACGCAAAAAACTCATAAGGATTCACCAGATCAATAGGTCGTGGATCTCCCTCTCCTCCGACAAGAACTATAGCAGATTTCTAAGCCGACTTTCGATATTATCCTTCCAAATATACCACAATCAAATCCGATAGTATCCATTCTAGGTCTAATGACCTCATCTCATCCAACCCGTCCACTCTAGTGGCATGGCACATCAATACAATATAAAATCACAACCCGTGCAACCCTTGCACCAATTAGTAACATTCCAAATGTACTCAAACATTGAAAATGACTCAAACAAGAGAACTGTCCCACAAGCTCCACGGGTACCACCACAACGAAATGCTAAGAACCCATCACATTTCACAGAACCAAAACACACGAATCTCATACAAAGGATCATATCTCAATACGACTCCACCAGAATGCGTGACCCTATCCAAACGTTGATCCATATTATATACCTCGAGCCACTCTACTCAAAATCAATAACTATGCTGTATACGGTAAAATCGGCGGGTCCTATTTTTTGTCATACAACGCTTCGTAAGCATGTTTCCAAAAGCTCGAGGCTATGGTCAAGATTCACACCCAAGGGGCTATCGACGTCCAACCTCGGGGCAATACAGAGCGATAGTTTTGGTGAAAAAGTGGGAAGTTCCCAAGGCATATGACTAAAAGCTGACCTAGTTTATTTGGCTAGTTCAAGCCCGTACCGTGGCATTAAATAGCTGTACCAACCATGTATCTTGGTAATAAATGCATTTGTACTATGTTGCGATTCCCCCTCATATATAATGGGGATCCTTGTCATTTTGTAAGACATTTGATATTCAATATTGAATATACAAGAACATTCTTTTTTTTTTCTAACTTAAATTCTCTTGACTCCACTACTTACATTTATTGTGTTCTATTCATTGTTCTTCATTTATTGCTTATTATTGGCCATAAAGAGCCGCCATTGAATTTATCACAACTGTTCACCCTTCATCGACTGCCTTTAGCGAGGCATCCGACTCGACCTCGAGGCCCCATGTACGTCAGCTCGAGGCCCTGATTTCTGATCATTCGATTTGGTCATTACATTATCTACAAGCCCCTACCTTATTTTCCAGTTTTTCACCTAGCATCAATTGCCTAACAACTAGCATAAAAATAGATCACATATTTTTAGACAACAAAATCAAATCTAATTGTAATTACCATTTTCAAGGTAAACAGTTTGGCACCCACCATGGGGCTAAAAATAATAGTGAATATTTTCTTGCTGGTTTACTAGATAATGCAAGTTACCTTTCACACTTTTTCTTGTCCAAGATCTTTGATTTCAGGTCAAAATGTCTAACTCAGTAAACACACGTGAAAACAACAATCTTGAGGACCATAGAGAGAATGGTGTGGATGTTCCAGGTGTTGGTGTACCACCACGAAACCCTGAGAATGCAGCGGAACCAATTCTCGTGGAAGTGGTCTCACGCAACGCTCAACACATTGAAATAAGCTCCCACACCAACAGGATCATACACTAGGAAGATCAACAAGAAGCTCAAAAAACCTCGGCTCAGGAAGAACAAGGGGTTAGACTTCACGTCATCTTCGAAATTTTGCAAGCACAACAGTTGGAGATTGCTCAGTTGCAAAGCCACCAAAAGACTCCCAACACGGTAGCTCTAGAAACGGCTCCCCGAGCCGAGCAGGTACCAGAAAGATTAAGCAACAATGGGTCCACAGCCAACCCCGCCATCATAAAGATGCTCGAGGACCTCACAAAGAGGATCGAGTCAGACGAAAAGAAGATAGAAGCCAATGACAAGAAGGTAGAGACCTACAATTCTAGGGTCGATCAAATTTCGGGTGCACCGCCGATTCTAAAAGGTGTAGATTCGAAGAAGTTTATACAAAAGTTGTTCCCACAGGAAGCAGCCCAAAACCTATTCCAAAGAAGTTCAGATTGCCCGACCTTCCGAAGTACAAAGAAACCTCGAACCCTAATGAGCACGTCACTGCTTACACTTGTGCAGTGAAGGGCAACGACCTAAAGGACGACAAGATCGAGTCCGTCCTACTGAAAAAGTTCAGAGGGACTCTATCAAAAGGGGCAATGATGTGGTATCACAACCTGGCTCTAAACTCAATAGATTCATTTGCCATGCTGGAAGATTCTTCCATAAAGGCACATACTGGTGCCATCAAAGTAGCTACAAGGAAATCCGATGTCTTAAAAATCAAGCAAAAGGATAATGAGATGCTGCGAGAGTTCGTATCTTGCTTTCAAATGGAACGAATGGAACTACCACCAGTCTCCGACGACTGGGCGGTACAGGCCTTCACTCAAGGTTTAAACGAGCAAAGCTCGGCAGCTTCGAAACAACTGAAGCAAAACTTAGATGAGTATCCCACAGTGACTTGGTCGGACGTCCACAACCGATACCAATCAAAGGTCAGGGTCGAAGACGACCAACTAGGAGTCCCCTCAGGCTCGATATACCCTAACAGGCTTTTAGGAAAGGAGCAAAAGTCGAATAAAGAAAGATACCACCCATACACTGAAGATAGAAGAAACGACCCAAGGCGCAACCTAACCTGCAATGACCGAAGGATGGATCGAGCCCAGAATCCTCAGGGACTTGTTAGCAGAGCTGGGTTCGATATGCACACAGGGCCGACGAAGGCGCCCCGCTTGTCGAAATACAACTTCAACATCGACGTTTCAGACATCGTATTCGCCATCAATAAAATCAGAGAGACCAGGCGGCCAAGGCCTGTACAATCAGTTCCTTCACAAAGGAACCATAGCTTAGTGTGTGAATTTCACAACATGCACGGTCAGAGGATCAAAGATTGCCGAAAAATCCGGGAAGAAGAAGCTCGACTACTCAGCAAAGGTCACCTCCGGGAATTCCTCAGCGATTGAGCCAAAAATCAGTTCCAGGAAAGAGAGGCGACCAAAAAGAGTGAAACAGACGAGCCACAACATGTCATCCACATGATCTTTGGAGGTATCGATGCTTCACAGGATGGTTAGGAGAACAAAAATATCCATTACCAGGGAAAAACGAACTCGAGGCTATATACCCGAGGACACCCTCACATTCAGTGACGAAGATATCGAGGCTCTATCTCAGCCCCATAATAACGTATTGGTAATTTCTTTTCTTGTAAATATATTTCAAATTAAATGTGTACTTGTAGATCTAGGTAGCTCGGCCAATATTATCAGGTCAAGGTTGGTAGAGCAGCTCAGATTGCTTGACCAAATCGTGCCCACCTCTTGAGTCCTTAACGGGTTCAACATGGTGAGCGAAACAACTAAAGAGGAAATCACCCTCCTAGTCAACGTGACCGGCAGAACCTAAAATGCTAAATTCCACGTCATCGAAGGATACATGAGGTAAAATGCCTTGTTCAGAAGGCCACGGATACACTGCATGAGAGCAGTACCATTCACCCTCCATCAAATGATGAAATTCTCGACAAAGGATGGGATAAAAACCGTATACAGGAAATAACATGCGGCAGAAGAGATGTTTGCGATACATGATGTGGCACCGACACCAATACCTCCACCATCGAAGGAACCGAAGGATAAAAAAATAGTAAAATAGCGATAACAAGCTACATTCTCGGCTATGCCCGACTAAACAAAATGAAGGATCGTACCAAGTCCTCACAACAAATGATCGAATCATATCGAGGTCCAAAGCGCCGCCAGCACTAAGGTAAGATCATCTCCCTTTTTATGTTACATTTTATACTAACCTGAGTTCAGGTATCCGATCAAAACGGCCGAAACGCTTTCCAACCAGAAGGCCTTAGGTTCCAAAAGCATACGTTGCACTCTTTTTCTTCGATCGGGTTTTTATCCCAAGAAGGGTTTTACCGACAAGGTTTTTAACGAGGCAACATCTATATGCAACCTAAGGAAGACTCAACAAGTACTCAAGGCTTCTTTTCAATAAACCTTGAATACTAGGGGCATCCCCCCCCTAGAAGAACACCTCCTAGGAGAAGCCAAGATGCGCTAAATGGGGTCTTGATAGGAAAATGATATACCGGGCCAAACGGTCAAATGAACCGTGTCCGTATAGAATAACCAAGCCCTTAACAACAAAAACGTGTATACTTGTACCAAGTAATCGAAGAATACTTTACCCTTTGTCAAAGCATTTCGCGTTCCTAAGGAGTTCGGTATTTTTCGCTAAAACAGCTCTAGAGCCAAAAACGTCCCGAACACTCAGGGACTGGCGTAAAAAATCGAAGCTAAGCCCTCAATGAGGCAACATCAAGTTTACAAAATGGCTCCAGAACCAAAAAATGTCCCGAGCACTCGGGGACTGGCGTCAAAAACTCGAAGATGTATGACTTCCGGGTCGGAAGATTAGAACTTGTAAGCCCTCGATGAGCCAATACCAAATTTTCAAGGAATGGCTCCCGATCCAAGAAACTTTCGATGACTCGGGGACTGCCGCCAATCGCCACCCCATCGACTTATCAAAATCCCGAGGCCATAAGACCCCATTTGGGCAGCCTCGGTCTCGTAAGACTTATATAAGGCAACAACAATATCTGTAAGAACTCAAGCAAGGCTTGATCCATACTTGTACCAGGTAACCAAAACTGTAAGACCTTAAGCAAGGGATGAACCATACTTGTACCAAGTAACCAAAACTGTAAGACCTCAAGCAAGGCATGAACCATACTTGTATCAAGTACCAAACTGTAAAACCTCAAAGGCATGTAAAAATTTGTAAGACCTTACGAAATGAAAAATCCCGATCTTAAAGTTAAAACTATATATTGAACTTGTAATACCTCTAAAAAGGCATACCCTCGATGTAGACGCCGAAGCTACTTCACTCGGGGTCTGAAAGGCTCCGGCCAAACAAAATGACTACGGTCACAAGTATGTACTAGCCAGACTAACGTGACTTAGGGACGCTCGACCGTCGCTATAAAATCACAGGCGAAATTACTTCGAAAGTACTTCAAAAAGAACCGGTTAAATAGGCTACCCTCGACATAGGCAAAAAAGCTTCAACAATGTCAGCTCCTAACTATAGGCTTCGAGATACTCATCTATCAAGCCAAACCTCCCGAGGTGCTCGATCATCACCATATAACGACTCACCATCGTGGTTTTTATCAAACCATCGAAGAGTAAGACAAACACAATTTCAAAAGTCTTTAACGAGGGAAAAATAAAGCCTACTAGAGGTCGTACCGACCAAATGCGTAAGAGCCATTGCTGCCAGCCCATACTAGAGGACGTGCCGACCAAATGCGTAAGAGCCACTGTCGCCAGCCCATACTAAAGGTCATACCGACCCAATGTGTAAGAGCCACTGCCGCCAGCCCATATAAAAGGTCGTACAGACCAAACACGTAAGAGCCTAAAGGCCAGCTTTAAATTCAAAAACTTAAGGGTCAATGAGCTTGAGTTGAAACCCGACTCGGAGACTGAACCCGAAATAGTTAACTAAAAATGCCTAAGATCAAAAGCATAAGAGCTTAAACGCCGACTTATACTAAATGGTCGTACCGACCAAGCACGTAAGAGCCTACGAGCCAGCCCAATAAGCCCCAGGGCCATACTATGTATTTGAGGATTCCTTTTAACTCGAAGACCAATTCATCTGGCTAACGACTGACAAATATCAAGGCTAAGGGAAATGCATGAAAAATAAAACTGTGAGGCTTCCTTTTATACATATATGTGAGAGAATGCAAACTTCATTTACAAAGTTCTTTAAAAGCACTATACACAAAACAAAAAAGGAAAGGCCTAATATACGTCCCCCTCGGGGACTATTGTTTGTCATCCTCTTTCTCGCTATATTCGGCATTGAACAGAAGAAGCTTAGCACCATATTCTTCCTCCTTCATATGCTTTATCTCTTCCGGGAGGTCGAAGCCCCTGGCATGAATTTGCTCGAGGGTTTCCCTCGGAGATTTACACCTCACGTACTCTTTGTTCCTACTCTCCTGGTCGAGATCCCCCTTTAGCTCAGCACGAGCGTCAGCAACGTCCTTCAAATAGACAACCACCTTCTTATCAGCCTTAGTTCAGATTACTTCAGCTTCAGCCCGGGCATCTATTACTTCGGCCTTCACCTTCAGGAGCTCACACTTGAGCCTTAAAATCGTGTCCATTCGGACCAAGCTGTTCTCGTGAGCATTGCAAAGTTGCACTTCGAGGGCGGAAGCCTTGGCTAAAGCGTCTTTCTTATCCGATATATGTGTGTCCACCTGAGCCTTTAGCTCATCACTCTCGCACTTGGCTTGACCAACTTCGCTCCTAAGGCATCCCAGGTCCTCCGTCTTTTTCTGCAACTGTAATAAACAAGATATTAGCCTCAGAAGGTAGAAGAAGAAACACACACTCCCTTGAAACAAACATTACCTGCTCCTCGAGGTAAATCTCATAGTTCAAACTTTGACTCGCCTCATACCATAAGTGTGCCAACTCGTCTTCCCTTTCATCGCAAAGAAGCTTGAGGGATTTCTCCGCATCTACGGCTTCTCGCAACCTGATCTCACGACGGAGCAACTCGAACATGAGCTTGTTAAAAGCCTATGAAAGAGAAACTCGATAAGAGAGTAAAAATTACAAAACTATAAAACCAATACGAATGGACAAAACTCACCTCAGAGTAGAGCCACTGAGCTTCCTCGAAAGTTGAGCGCACATCTGCTAGTCTAGCTCCATCTACCCCACTAGAACCGTCCCCGGTTGGGATACGATGACCCGATATATGCGTCCCCTGGCGTCGAACATCCCTCGAAGTGCCTTCGACGGGAGAAGAAGTTAGCGGCAGAGAACCCTCATTCCTCGAAGTACATTCGACGGTAAAAGAAGACGACAATGGAGGATGGATCATTTTTCTAGAACTAGAAATCTCGGGCGCTGGGGGTTCGATTGATACACCCTCTCTGAGCCTCCGGGGTAAACTCGTCTTGCTATAATCACCGTCGCCCTACGAAGGCTTTTTCTGCTTATTATCATTATTATTACCCCTCGGCCCTAAAGCCAACGATCCTTCTCCCTCTCCTAGAGGGCACGATCTCGCCTCAAAGAACTCCCCAATGCCTATGATGACGGATTTAGCACATGTAAAAATAAAGTTCCTTTCAAAAAAGGAGCAAATCGCATAGCACATACCATGGCGTTTTGCCTCCCCTATGCCCTTAGATAAAGCTCTCCTTTTACGCTCATTATACGTCGAGTGGGTCGCCAACTTCCGAGCCTAATCTATGAGGCCTGGGACCTCGCACGACATCCATGAAATTGTTGCAGAAAGGGAAAGGAAGGCGCATTTATGGAGCCCGCCTCCTCCATAAACAAAACTACAAGGGCACAAGTGTACCACTTACATGTAAAAATCTATTCCTCAGGAAATGGCAGGAACTCCACAGGGATAATATCGACAGTCCGTGCTCGGACGAATCGACCCATCCATCCCCAATTCCCATCTTCTTCATCCTTAACAACTAAAGGCGTGGTGGATCAACATCATAGGGTTAGCAGACCCCGATGGTGAAAAGGCCGGTATAGCCTGATGAGATGACTAAAAGTGAATTCAAGCTCTGTTTCTTCCGCGAAGAACCTCATCATCAATGCTATCCTCCAAAATGACAGGTGGACCTGTGCCAAGGTAACCTGGTTCTTTCGATAGAATTCAAGCACGACCCTATCAAGGGGCCCAGCGTAAAGGGGTACGTGCATACGTTCAGAAACCCTTTGACGTGATCCGTGATACTCTCTTCCGGGGAAGGTACCCGCAGTACTACCTTTTTCCCCCATCCACAATCTTTCCTCACTAACTTAAGGTGCCCATCTCCTATTAAAGAAATAAACTTCGAGGAATACTCCCGATGACCCCGAGAATTGGGAGGTTTTTCTAACGGAAAGTCCCCCCTCGAAACAAAATGTCCAGAGGTTGGCTTGCCTGGCACCAACGATGCACCACCAACCAGGCGGGAACCAGAGGCAGAACTCCCTTCTCCTTGCCGAACGGACCTTAGCGTAGCAACCATGACTGTGGTAAAACTAGGGAATTGGAGCGGGAATTTGCTCAAGGGCTTCAAAGTTGAAATGGTGAAGGCCCTAACACAGGAAAGAAGAACTTTATAAAGGAGAATAACTACTCAGAATAGCGGGATCCTCAAAAGCGGGAAGACAACCCTATATATGGAGAGACCAGTGACTATCCGCCTGCTTCAAGGGCCAATTAAAAATTCTGACTAAGCCATTTTTGCTTAGGGAAGATGTACCAGCGAGATTGCCTTGGTTGTTTCATAACCATGTCATGCAATTAACGCTGCCGCACGATGCTTTGAGGATCAAAGACCCCTGCATCATTACAAGCCTCGAGATGGTACCCGATCTCGAGGACCTCTATCAAGAAGAGAATATTCTCCAAGGATCCATTAATATCATTACAAACATTGAGATGGTACCCGATCTCGAGGACCTCTATCAAGAAGAGGATATGCTCTAAGGATCCATTAATATCATTACAAGCCTCGAGATGGTACCCGATCTCAAGGACCTCTGTCAAGAAGAGGATATGCTCCAAGGAGCCATTAATATCATTACAAGCCTTGAGATGGTACCCGATCTCTAGGACCTCTATTAAAAATAAGATAAGCTCTAAAAACCTACTCATGGGCTTGACCTCGAGGTGGTACCCTACCCCGAGGATTTCTGCTATAGGAAGTGCGGGTTATTTACCCGATCCTCCGACACTCGAGCTATCTAAGCTAGAGCCAACTTTCCCTCAAAACTGCCAATAAAGCCTTAGGGCTATCTTTCACCTTCAGATCAAGATAAACGTTCTCTCGATTACTTTAACCTGGGGGTTATCCGAATCTGGGCATACCCTCATCTGGGATTTATCTATAATGACTTGAGGCTATCTTCACTCTTAGTTCAAGACAAGTTTTCTAGTCGGTCCTGCTCGAACGAACTCTCACCTAGGGACTATCTGCTGAAGCCTAAAGGCTATTTTTATTCATAGAAGCCCGACCGAATTATCCCTCAAGGATCATCGATGGGGTCTAATAGGCCCAAGTTTTAAAAATCAAGGCCTCACCTTCACTCAATTCAAATTCGTCGTTCCAAACGATCCAAGTTTTTATCGAGTCAACCCGGGCTCGGTATTCGAACCGATCGATAGAGGCATGCACTCAAATTCTTCACAAACGCGAACAAAAGGAATTATAGCATAAATCAGAGACAAGTTGAAAAAACATCTTTGTATTCATAAAGCGATGGTCACAAAAAGCCCATGAAGGGACCTTACACATGATTACAAAATCCCACGAAGGGTCCTTACACAGAAACAAAGAAACAAAAGCAATAACTAAAAATCTAATCTACTCTCGGGGGTACATCCTCGGGAGCAATGCCTTCAAGAATCATTTCTTCGGGGCCTCATCTCGACCTCCCCAGCGGCGTCTTCAAGGTTGAGAAAAGAGCAGAGAACGATGCAGAAGAAGCAGAAAAAGATGAAGAAAAAGCCATAGCCCACCAAAGAGTAAAAGTTTTTACCAGGCCGAGAGAATTATAGCCTAATAGAAGACTTGGCGAGCGTAGGCCTTACCTGCATGGCTACTTTGAGTCCACTTCTTGGGACATTGTGTCGTTCAACTTAGTAGCCGGTAGTTTTGTTTCACCCCACGGAAAGCAAAAGGGATAAAGTGCCACACCAAGACGAAGTAGGGAGGTGAGCAGTGGTGTAATCGAACATCCTCCTGAGCAGCGGTGTAAAGTTCGAATACCTTCCTGAGTAGGAATAAATCGGTGCCCCTATCTCATTGTCTCGAGCCAATGAAGACAACAACAACAAGTCGGGGCAATCCTGCTCGGAGGAAGAGAGCTCTAAGAAAGAGCCATAGCATAACCGGCGAGAGCGCTATCATATGACCTTACGACCATGGGCTTTAAACATGAGAAAAAAAAATTGGATGAGGACGATGAGAAGAAAGGGGTCGGAAAATGGTGAGGAATGACTGAGCAATGTTTTGGTTCAAGAAAGCTTCCATTTATAGAGGGAGGGTAGTGTAACCAACAGACGCAATCAATACTCTTTGGAAAATGTATTGACAGGCTCAATCAATACTTTTGGGAGATGGATCGGTGGCGACGTTATTACTTTGAGAAAATAAATTGACAGTGTAATGAATGCTCTTAGGAAAGACGTATCGATGGGACATATTAGTTATCGCAAAAGCTGATGTCATATACATGATGTCATCACAAGAGGCTCGAGGAGATCAGTGCCAGAGCTGTTTCTTATCACTTTTATCTAAGAAATGCAGGGACTATCTGTATACGGTAAAATTGGAGGGTCCTATTTTCGGTCATACGACACTTCATAAGCACGTTTCCAAAAGCTCGAGGCTGTGGTCGAGATTCACACCCGAGGGGCTATCGACGTCCAACCTTGAGGCAATGTAGAGCGATAGTTATGGTGAAAAAGTGGGAAGTTCCCAAGGCATATGGCTAAAAGCTGACCTAGTCTATTTGGCTAGTTCAACCCCGTACCGTGGCATTAAATAGCTGTACCAACCATGTATCTTGGTAATAAATGCATTTATACTATGTTGGGATTCCCCTTCATATATAAAGGGGATCTTTGTCATTTTGTAAGACATCTGATACTCAATATTGAATATACAAGAATATTCTCTCTGCTTTCTAACTTAAATTCTCTTGACTCCACTACTTACATTTATTGTGTTCTATTCATTGTTCTTAATTTATTGCTTATTATTGGACATAAAGAGCCGCCATTGAATTTATCATAACTGTTCACCCTTCATCGACTGCCTTTAGCGAGGCATCCGACTCGACCCCGAGGCTCCGTGTATGTCAGCTCGAGGCCTTGATTTCTGATCATTCGGTTTGGTCATTACATTATATACAAGCTCCTACCTTATTTTCCAGTTTTTCATTTAGCATCAATTGCCTAACAACTAGCATAAAAATAGATCGCATATTTTTAGAACCACAAAATCAAATCTAATTGTAACTACCATTTTCAAGGTAAACACATGCGAAATTCGATATTAAGTACCGAAAGTGTATAACCATAGCCACGGAGAAGCAAATGACACAACGCCACACAAAACCCGAAAGAGAATCACCAATACGCCATCAACCAAGCAATACCCAATACTCTTCTCGCTCGAATTTCGCTATAGGACCCCAATAGAACTATACCATATGTGCATATAACCAACGAATCACAACCCCTCGTAGCATAGAAGAGTAACTCATAGATCATTTAAGAACACGAATAAGCTCAACAACAACTGCATGGCACATCCCTCAATAATAGTAGTTCGAAGTCAACAAATCCGACCTGGTGTAGGACACACATCTATATTGGGACTACCAATCAACCACAAATCAACGACGTCGAAACATAAGAAAAACGAGCGCAACACAACCCAATTCTATCCGAAACTCACCTGAGCCCCTCGGGGCCCCGTACGAACATGTCAACAAGTCCCATAACATAACATAGACTTACTCGAAGCCTCAAATCATGCATAACAACAACTGAATGGCACATCCCTCAATAATAGCAGTTCAAAGTCAACAAATCCGACCTGGTGCAGAACACACATCTATATTGGGCCTACCAATGAACCCCAAATCAACTTGGTGAAGGTGGGAGGGTGAGCAAATCGAGGAAAATGAGTTTTGTCAAAGTTTGACAATTCGAGATAAAATATGGTCCAAGCTATAATAGCCGGTATTTATAGACTAGTGCCATACAAAGTACCATATGACCATGATAGTAAGGTGTATAAAGTGTGTTAAAAGTAAGTAGTATTTTAAGTAATTTGAGATAATTCTTAATTATGTAGGTAATAAGTTAATTATTGGATTAGTGGGGAATTACCAAGTTAATTAAGGAATTGGTAATTAATTAAGATGTTGTAGATAAGCCTTAAAAACTCCCCAACGTGGCAACAAGATTGGGGCCAAATTAGTGACTCTTAAGTATAGGGTAAAGTGGCACATTTTGGAGGCTCTTTTTGTGGCTTAGTCATCACAATATCTCAATAATTTGGGACTTATGTATTGGAAACAACAGAGGATTTGCCAAAAAGAGAGCTTGTAAAATCATACAAATCCACTTTTGGATTTGTGTAACATGATATCCATGTATGTTGCAGCAACACAAATTTTGAATTTTGTAATAGCAACGTGACGTGCAATTCTAAAAGAGTAAGGTACAATGTTTCTCAAGAACATCATATAGATTTTTTCCTACTTCGATCCTCCGTTATGTGTTGTTGCAATCAGCGAGTGTTAAAGGAATTGTCAAGAGAATCGGTTCAAGAATGTTAAGGCTATCCCTTATTTCCTTTTGGCATGATCCATATGATAAAAACAAAACAAGCAAATGCACAACTTTCATAAATGACTCTATTCATGAAAATGCTAGAGATGCTTATGTTCTTGATTCCCCATATGTCCTATTATTCTATCATCTATTCATGGGTCTCAGAAAAATGCGTAAGTTGAAAAACAATTACTTGATGATATTACTCAACGGCATATTGGTTTTATGACATTCCGAGAGATTTTATTGGTGTACTTCTCATGCATTGCAGTCATTTATACATGTACATTGGATGCGTATATATGTAACTAATATGTATATGGGATATGGAAAAAGGTTACAACATTATATACGCACCACCACCTGATCAGCTGGTATACGTTGATGATGTTGCCCACGGTGGCCGAGATGATATGATGAGATGCCCTCAGAGGATTGATGATGTTATGAACGCATATACCCATCCATGGTATGACATTTATTCGAATATGCATGACATTATAAGTATTAAATGATTCATAGAGCTATTCAGACTTACATGTTGAGTCTTTTACTCCATGTTTCTATCATGTTTATTATTTACTGATTTTCATTCGTTACATACTCGGTACATTATTTGTACTGACGTCTCTTTTTCCCAGGGACATTGCGTTTCATGCCCGCAGGTTCCAATAGACAGGTTGAGAGTCCTCCAAGTAGTCTATCAGCTCAGCGGAAGATGTTGGTGCGCTCCATTTGCTTAGGAGTTGCTTATTTGGTCACTTTGATTAGCACATGTATTGATTGGTATAGCGGGGCCTTGTCCCGACCTTTATGATATTATGTACCCTAAGAGGCTTGTAGACAGATGTCGTGTATACGAATACTCGTATGGCCTTTTTGGCCTATGTTTTGGGTTTACAAACAATCATGTTGGCCTTATAGGCCCGCATGTCACATGTTTATTTCTATATCAGGTTGGGTCGTTTTATGTCAATTGTTCCCTCATATTTTATTCTTGTTGCCTCATACGACCCTTCTGGCCCATTTACCCATAATGATGTAATAAGAAAGATACGTTACCTTGGTACTTGATTGAGTAAGGCACCGGGTGCCCGTCGCGGCCCATCGATTTGGGTCGTGACACTTTGAGATCCGTCAAATGCTCATACTTCCTGCCCATATCTCGTGCAGGCCTTTACCCAGCCTCTTCAAAGTAGTCAGTGGACATATGTGAGACTCGAAACCCCATTTATAAGGACCCCGGCGATGAATTTGTCGTCAAATTGCACTGTGATATGTAGTGTCCTATTGTGACTTAGTCCTTCCGGTGGCAACTCGTCTTCGTGAAAAGTGATTTTGTGACTTTCCAATACCTGCTCGACCATGTTGCCCATTTCCCTACTAGTGATGTTGGTGGGTACATAGGATTCACATAGAACCTTCATTAGGGAATTCCTGTGTGTCTCGGAGTTTTGAGAAAAGCAGTGATAAAATGGATATCTGAGCAGGAGTTTTGTTCAAATGGTCAACCATATAGTATTCTCTTGCTCGCACTTTTCTCCAAAGGTCATCAAGGCCAGCTTCAATGACAGGCGGCTTAGATGCAACTTCCTTGCTTGTTCCTCCTAAACGCTCAGGTGTATAAACCCTACTAGTTCTTGTCATGCCTTGTGTTGCACCTGTTTCTTCCATTTTCGCTTTTCCTTTCCTTCTTGCTTTTGCAACATAATACCATGGTATAGCATCAGACTTATAAGATGGCATAGATGCTACCATCACAATGAATGGTGTGGTTACCTCAACTTCAAATGGCACTGGTGCGGCTACTTCAACTTCAATCGGTGCTTGGGTTTGCACTATAATGGGTGTGAGGGTAACTGGAGATGTTTTAGGATCATCCTCATCCCTAATGAGTCCAATTGACCCTTCCAGATCCCATTCTTAATTTGTTTCTATCACATTTACTCCCTCACCTTAGTGATACCAGAGAGGATTGTTACAAACATTAGGTGAAACTTCCTTTGCCTATATGATTTTAGTGTCGATTAATGTCTGGATATTGTCCTTCAGAGTGCGACATTCATCAATGGTATGACCCTTCATGCTTCAGTGATAGGCACATGTCTTGTTTGGGTTAATCCATTGAGAAGAGTTTTCTATAGCAACAACGAGAATTGGAGAGACGTAACCGACAACCTTCAGTCTCTCGTATAGTTGGTCTATGGGTTCAGCGATGGGGGTGTATTGTCTGGGTGGTCTGCGGTTGAAATTTGGTCTTGGTTTTTGATAATTTTGGTGGTCTGGTGGTGGTGAGTGGTAATATGCGGGTTGGGTGTTATAAGTGTGGTAGGTGGCAGCAGGTTGTTGGTATCTGGGGGGAGGGGGTGAAGGCTGGTATGTGGGTTGAGGTATTTGGTATGTGAGAGGAGAATTTTGGTCCTTAGGCTACCATTATTGCACCCACTTCTTTCTTCTTGGATATACCTCCTGACTGCAAAGCTTTATTTGTGGCCTGGAGTGCTTCAAAATTTATCACCATTTCACTCTTGATCCTTTCTTCTATTCTTTCTCCCAGTTTGATGATATCAGAGAATTTATTATTTTTAATAACCATTAGCCTTTCATAGTATTGCGGGTCTTGAGCTCTGACGAAAAACTTATTTATTTGTTCTTCTTCGAGTGCCGACCTTACTTTCGTAGCTGCAGACCTCCATCGACTAGCATACTCGCGAAAAGTGTCCGTTGGTTTCTTCTTGAGATTTTGAATGTAGAAAATGTCTGGTGCTTTTTCTGTGTTGAACCTGAATCGATCCATGAAATCAGATGCCATGATCACCCAATTAACCGACTTCATTGGTTCTGACTGATGTACCAAGACAAATCATCTCTAGTGAGGCTCCTCATGAACATCTTCATATGAATTTGTTCATCTTTGCCAATCCCTACAAGTTTGTCAAAATATGTCCTTAAATGTACCTTTGGATCACCATTTCCATCAAACAATTCGAATTTAGGAGGTTTGTAACCCTCAGGCAGTTCTACATCTGGTTGAATACACAAGTTATCATAATTTAAACCCTTAATGCCTTTGCCACCTTCGACACTAAACTCTACTAGTGAGCTTTTTGTGTTCCTCCGCCATGTTCTTGATAAGCAGATCTTTTTCGGTGGATTTCGGTATATATAGGGTTTCTTGTAGGGTATAGGGTAAAGTTTACACGTATATGGGATTGCTTTGGTGGACTCCGGGAATCTGAGCATAATGGTGGTCATTGATTGAGTTTTGGGGATCAAGAGTAGGTTGTGGTGCATTCTGAGGAGTGTGGTAAGTGGTGGTTTATGGGTATTGAGTTTGATGGTGAGGGTGTTGTTGAGGAGTAGGTACCGATGGAGGGTGTTCTGAGGAGGTGTGGTATATTGATATGGTGCGGGAGGGTTTGGTGTTGGATTTTGATTCTGTGTGTTTTGGGGAGGTGCCGGGTTTTGGGCATTTTATTGGTTGATATCGGGGGAGTTTAGGGTGAGGGAAAGGTTTGCCAAGTTCCTGACCTGCTCAAAATCTCTTTGTAGCTTCAGTATTTTCTGTTCCAGGTGTAGGACCAATTCATTCTATGCTGGAGTGCTCCGACCATCCGAAGTTTCAACATTTTCTAAATTGTCTTTTCTGATACCACTTAAATCGTCCATCTTCCCTTTCCCTTTGTTTCTGCATTTAGGATTGCTTGGTGGAGGAAGAGGTGGAGGACCTCTAGATCTAGTGTGATATACGGATGATGCTAGTATGCATGAACCAACCTTGGGGAATGGGAATAATAAAAAAGAAAGAAAAACAAAAGGTAAACAAGTCAGTACGGGATATTGAAAGAAGGCTTGCAATATTGAATATACTTTGTAATAAATACGCGTCCTAATTTAAGGGACCTCGTTGTGCCCGAGGTAGGCCTAAATGACACATAGACTCGGAGAAAATTGATGTTGATAATTGTGTCATTTCACTAATGTTAAAATGAATCAAATCATTACTATAATGACAATAATAAGAAAGTTACTAATGTCATTTGCCTTATTACAATCGAAATCTAAACTAAATTAGGAAGAAGAAAAATAACTTTTCCCTAATCTTCTCGGTCTCAGGAGGACCTTCCGCGTGCTTGGCTCTCTTGACTCCATGGATCAGATTCCCCAGGCCGCGCATATCTACCAATAGGTAGGCCTTTGCTAGGTTCCCTCCTTCATTACCATCCGTGCTTTGACAGTCTCAAATCCCTTTTCTAATTTTTCCTTCAAGTTTATCAACCCTTGCTCTAGATATTCCAATCTCTATGTTGATATAGTGACGATTTCCCTCCATTCATTGATTGCTTCCATATCCACTTTGTGTTATTCCAGATGCCTTGCTTCAGACTCAAAAACCCTCTTGCGTAACCTCCTGTACTTGACCTGTGCTTCAGCAGCGTCACCTATGATCCTATTTTTCAGATTAATTCCCGGCTTGACGTCTCCTACTATATCATCCACTAGCTATGATGGGTAGAAGTACACATGATCGACATGATATCTGTCTGGCTCAATAATATCCTTTTCCACAATGACCTTCTAATTCCACATATCCTGTGCCTCGAATGTGAATGGAATAACGTCCCCTTTAAAATCTGTTTTGTATTGGACCATGTTGGAAACCCGAGGTATAACCTGTTTTCTTCCTGCTTGTCTCATTACCCTTATAGGAGCATAAAGATAGATTCCCTACAAACCGATCAGTACTAGATGAGTAGTCTTTCTTGACCTGATGATGAACTCACTGCTAGGAAACCATTCGAACATCCAATGTACCTGCTCGTCCGTCAGATTGCTAAAGAAACACACCCAACTCACAGCATTTCCAGGTTGTGCAAACCTATCTAGGATAAATGTCATTCTCTTTGGATGATGGTAAGCTATGTAGTCATTCAATGGTCGACGCAGAAGCTCTTGGCGATATTGTCCCCTCTAAAAAATGTTCTAACAACCAAGCTTGTAGTAACATATTACAACCTTCGCAATGCCCGAATCTCTATTTGCATCAATCTAGAGCGCATTACATTTTAGCCAAGATCACGAGGACGATAGTATAGGTTTGTCCCTCAATTCCTTCCATTAGGGTCATGACGACCATGGCTAGATGAGTGTGGATCCTTCCCCCTTTAATAGGAAACATCAGCAACACCAAGAAGCAGACAATGAAGACATGAACTCGACGGTGCGTCCAACACAAGGAAGTAATGGCAAGTTCATCATGATGAAGGCGATATGACTTGCTGTACCCATAATGCTCATAAAGGACTTCAAAGGAGATGCATGACTTTTTCAAACAAAACAGCTCATCATTTTTCGAAACCCAGCATTTTAGAAAACCGCAAAGGGTGCGATTCTCTGGTACTAATACCCCTGGACTATCCCATGGTAGCTTAACGAAACCTCTTATTTACTCTAAGAGAGGAGTCATTTCTATGTCACCGAAGCGGAAGACGACTATTTTCTCATCCCAAAACATAGTAGCAGCCTCAATCAATGCTATATTCAGTCGAATGTCTAATAAGGATAACAAATTACCAAAGACCTTTCTCACATGACTTTTGTCGCTAGGCGCGAGATTTTTCCACCAATCAAGCAGCAGAGGTGGGATATTTTGGACCATGCCGAACTTGGGGACTTCGTGCTTCATTTTCTGCAAACAAATAGAGTTAGCCCTCTCCCCCTCTAGATTCAGCTATTTACACACTAATGAACAACATATTTGCATATTTTCTCCGTGTAATGCACTTAACGTGACATTGTCCATTGGGATTGTGGAAATCCTGCCGGACTTTGGACAAGGCTTATCTTAGCGGGATATCACGTTAAGAACGTTCTAACCCATACTAGGTTTACCATGATGCATGTACATTTGATATTGGAGTAAAGTTTATAGAGTGTCCTAGACTGGTACTCTCAAGTGGACAACTTGAGAGGGAAAAGCACTGGACCGTCGACTCCACCGCTAATTCACTAGTCTACCGCAAATAAGCCTTTTCAATTTAAAAGGGTAATTTTGTAAGAGCGCGGACACTCATTAAGTGCCACTATGTTGATAATCGACACGAGTGGAGTATGATGTGGATCATGCTTTTATGCAGACATAATAGTACATAGTATTTGCATTATAGATATGTAAAAAGCAGTAAATACAATATTAAGGTAAAATATGAAAAAATAAAAGAAAGACAAAGGAAGAAATTAGTTCATGGAGTATATGCGAAAAATGAAATAAGCAAATAAGGGAGTAGGGATATGAGAGGCATGATACTAGTCTTTAAACAAAATGAAGAGCAGTCATAGAAGATAATGGTGAACGGGGAAGGGATGTGCATGCCATAACAAATAAAGGTGAATGAGAAAGGGGTGTGCATGTTATAACAAATAAAAGGGGAGGAGGGAAGAAATGTGCACGTTATAATAGATTTAAATGAACAAGGGTGAATAGGAAAAAGGATGTGCATGCAATAGCAAAATTTAACAAATAAAGATGAAAAGAGATGTACATTTTATAATAAAGAAAATAATCCACATAAGTCAAGTTCATTATGGTAAGAGACTAAGTTTCCCCAGCAGAGTCGCCATGCTGTCGCACCCCATTTTCTCGTGAAAGAGGGTTTTAACGTCGTGACAGCTCTTTTAGAATGGGAGATAGAGTGCTAAAAGAAGAAGATTCGCCACCTAACGATTTTAAGGTGCGTTTGGGCACCTATTATGTAGATAACTCTGACTAGTCAACGCCACTAAAGATCGGGTAAGGGCTCAAATTACCTCAAAGAGAAGGTGTTAGGCACTCTTTGAGGTCTACAACTGTGGGTCCCGACCGAACTTAAGATTATGTGGATTACAATTAAGCTAGGTGATCAAATAAACAGAGGGAATTCAGAAGTCAAGAACTTTATTACAACATGATTAATATAGATCTTAGTGCGAATATAGATAGGGATACAACTATTTAGATCTAATAACAACGTGTAAAAAGGAAGGGGGGTCCTAAGTTTTTAGCCTAATTGGTCACCCCATGCAACATAAATAATACTTCATAACTCCCTTAGGATAGGGAGTTACTCATATTATTCAGCGGGTACAGACTATCATCTCATGCTACTCGATTACTATGTTAAAGTTGTTTACCTAAAAACGCTCTAATTCAATTCTAAGTCGTATCCTGTGCGTGCACTACCCGTCCCATGCCTATGGTCCATGAGGTTTTGGACCTCTATTTGGGTGGTTCTAGACCTCACTCAGGTTGCTCAGAAATATCAAAACTTGCGATATACAAAACACATTGGACTTCAGATATAGACAATTAAGGGCTCAAGTTTGCCTCCAAACTTAAGCAACAAATGCACGCTGGACAAATTTCCATGTTAGGCAATTCAGAATTACGAACCTTAAGACTTGTAGACATGATTTCTATGTGCCAATGTATCAAAGCATACAAGCAGTTTCAGAGGCTGGGCGCTGCTCACAAACAAGATTATACACGCTGATTATTGAGATTACAGATCTCCAGTTATTAAAACTATTGTGTCTAGGTGACTTGCGCAGTAAAGAGTAATAAAGACCATTAGGAGAAGCCCATAATTACTTATGCCTACTGACAGTGGCATAAACAAGCAGTAAACAGTGTTTTAGAGGTCTATCATTAATAGAACGAGTAATTATACCCTATAGGCAGGATCTCTAACAGTTGATGCTTGGAACTCATTTTTATTTCTATATTTAGTCCTATAGGCATGATTTCTAGTGAACAATGCGATACAATAGCAAATGAAATGATCAAAATCCTATAGGCATGATTTTTATTGAACAATGCGATACAATAGCAAATGGAGTGATCAAAATCCTATATGCATGATTTCTAATGATCAGTGCAATGAAGTGATCAAAATCCTATAGGCATGATTTCTAGTGAATTGAAAGAAAGTTCATTGACGTTTGTTCCTATAGGCAGGTTTTATCATAACACGTAGAAGTAAAAATAATTGCAGCATTTGAATTCAGGCTTGCTAGCAGACTATTTTTGTGTGTGTGTGTGTGCATCCCCTAATGACACGATTTCTACAGTGCTCATATAGATCGAATGTCATATATAGCCAATGAATCAATGAGTCCTATAGGCATGTTGTCTACCCCTTTTATTCAAACATTAAGAATCTACCCATTCCCCATTTTTACTAACACCCTATTGTTCATTACAAAATTATTACAGGCCCAATAATAAAGTAATTATAAACGTGGTATAAATAATGACATTAGGCCCATAGCAGGCCAAAAAGAAATACCCAGCACTATCTGGGCCTTCAGCAATTCTCATGCAGCATGCCCAAACTTCCAACAAGGAGCCATATTCACCAAAACAACCCAGAATGCTCTTCAAATCCTTATCCTCAAACTCCCAAATTCCACCTCAAAAACACACAAACTAGGTGAAAGCGACCCTTCTCCTACTTCTGCGTGTTCCTCCGCTCTTACGGACTCGCTTATGTGAGCCACACTTCTGCTTCTGTGGATGATAAGTGGGGATTTTGACTACTTATTAGCGCCTTTTAGGTTTTGTTTTAGTCTAAAAGCATTGAACTGTGTTCCCAAAACTGATGAAATGTGCAAAATTGCAGGAATAATGGAAGTGGACTCCCGAGATTAAATCTAACTCAAAAAGGAGTAATCCAAACACAAGGAAATGAAACATATAGAAGCTTACAAAGTGCAGACCGTAGAATTTCCATCTGCGGCTGCAAAGAACGAAGGAAATCTCAGCATATTTTCTAGCAAATTGCGGATCGTGCAAGAATTGTGCAGATGCAAAAAGAAGAGCTTGAGATCAACTTCAGAAGGTGTGTAAATTTTCAAGTTTCGAGTCCCTCAGAATTGCGGACCGCACAAGAATTGTGCGGCCGTAGAAGAAGTGCCTTGCGGCCGCAGAAGACTAGGTTGCAGCCGCAGTGCTAAATCTGTGGATCGAAGGGCATTTATGTCCAAAATTTCCAGTCTTGTATAAATAGACGAGATTCACAAAATTAGGTTAAGTTTTGACATCAGCAAGTCCTGTATCAATTTTTCATTGCCTCTTTTGGAAGTTTTCTATATTTTGGCGTATTTAACTAGAGATTTTATCATTTTAACTTTACAATATGAGATTAATTAGCATTTCTTCTTCTATTTCTTCAATTTCAAGTATGAGTAGCTAGATGTTTACTAGGGTTGTGACCCAACCCTAGTGTCTAAACCTTATGGGTAATCTAATTTTGTGCTTGTTTATTATTTTGCCTTGTTCATGCTTAAATTTGTGAAATTAGTGGTTGCAAACATCAGTTCTTGCCTATTTGACTTAGTCTGTACTTGAGAAAGAGAGACTTAGTCTAGAAAAACTTGGCTAACAAGAAATTGGGTCAATCGAAGATTGATTAACCCAATTAAAGGATTCAAACTAGAGATAGTAATAACCCGACTTTTTATCAACCGTTTTGTGCGAAACGACTCTCTGACCGAGAGGTATTAAGAGTTAAGAGCTATAATATACCCCGATCAATAAAACAAGCATTAAGGTTTTTATCCCATTATGCAAACACCTAGGTGATGGTCATAGCCCTAGGTTTTTTACAAACTTGAAATACAACAAAAAAACAATTATCCTAGTTTTACTTCTTTATTTTGCAATATTTAGTTTTAAAATAGAAATAACAACAACACCATTTTGTGGAAGTTCAAAGTAAGATAGTTCAAATTCACGCACTAGAATGTCTACTCCTAACTCTCATTTAGCTCCCCGTGGATTCGATCCTGACTTGTCGCTGGGTTAATATAATTGCAATCGACCATTTCATACCTTGTTTTGAGGTGTGCATTGTGCACGATAGTCAATTTTTGGTGTCGTTGCCGGGGAATTAATAACAGTGTTAGTTATATATTTGGGTGTATTTTTGGAATATCTTTTTTTCCTTCGGTGTTACTAACATCTTTGAGAAATTGTAGGTGCAACCATGGCTAACAATGAGCTCGCAAATATTTCTTTGGGCGATGCAGACATTGAGGATGATCAAGTGGATGAGGTTCCTCTTGAACCTCAAGCCAATAGGAGAGGCTGAGTGCCTCATGACAATGTGCCCATTCCACCCCAACCTTCACCACGCATGACTCCACATTCGGTGTTACCAAATGAATGATATGCAAGTGCAATAGTCCCTTCCCGTATTAGGGCGGGAAACTTTCAAATAACCAACGTGATGATAACTTTGCTAGAACAATGATGGTTCTTCACTGGTGCTCCAGGTCAAAATGCATACAAACATTTGAAAGAGTTCGTGGATACGTTTTGGGGGAGTAAACAAACAAATGTCTCCGAGGATGCTTTCAGGATAAGGCTTTTTCCCTTCTCTCTACGGGAGAAAGGTTTAGATTGATTGGAACTTTTGCTGAACCATTCCATTCACACTTGGGATGAATTGGAAGAAACATTTATTTCTAATTACTTCTCTCTGGGGCACATTGCTACACTTCGGGATGAGATTCTAGCATTCAAAAAAGAGCCTAATGAGCCACTACACGAGATATGAGAGCGGTATAGGACAATGGTCAAAGAATGTCCCAACAATGACATGACGAAGAATATGATTCAACAAACTTTCTATCGTGGGATTAATACGACCAACCAATGCGTGGTAAATCAACTTGCGGTGGAAACTTCATGACTACACCTTATGCAGAGGCATATGAGATTTTGGATGAAATGGTGGATACATCATCGACGTGGCAATACTGGGCTAATGTTCCACAAGGTGATCCCAACGTGATTCACCTCTACAAAAAGTTGCATTACCACGGGCAAGCCATAGCTGAATTGACGACCACCATGAATCAACTAGAAAAGGCACAACTTCAACAAGTGCAAAATCCTAGGCAAGTCAATGCCATGGAGGGAGTAAACATGATAGTGAACAAATGGAAAACCAAAGGTCCACAAGTGCAACATAGAGTGGACAATTTCATGCAAGAAGATAGTGGATTTGATTAAGATGACTCTTAGAATGACCAAGAAGAGGAGGTCCAATATGTGAAAAACTTTCAAGGGCAAAGAAACAACTTCCAAGGCCCTAGCCAACAATAATGGTGACCTCAAATCAATCAAGGAAATTGGAATTCTCACAACCAAGGTAATTTGAGTGGTGGAAAAAATCAAGGCAATTGGAATAACAACAATAATCAAGGAAATTGGAGTGGTGGCAATAATCAAGGAAATTGGCATAACAACAATAACCAAGGCAATTGGGGAGGTAACAATCAAGCAATCGGGAGTTGGGTTTTTAAAGCCCATGATGTATATACAACTGAGTAACCCACCTCCTTATCCTTTGCATAGTCCTAGTTCTTCCAACAATGAAATGGGACGTATCAAGAACATGTTCAAGAAAATTATGGAGAAGACCGATTTTGATGCCCAACTTGCCTCACACACATCGATATGCAACTTAGCAGTCCAAATGGGGCAAATATCTTAAGATCTAAACTCTCATCCTAAGGGAGCACTACCAAATGATACGGTGGTGAACCCAAAGGGTGGGAACAACACAGGGCATGCCATGACGGTTACTACAAAAAGTGGAAGAGGTGGGAATGCACCCACCTCAAGTCAAAGGCAACTTGTGGATGATGAGCAAGTGGTACAAGATGATAAGATGTGGATTGATATTGATGACAATGTGGAATAGACTCAAGAGGAAGTGAACCCGTCTAGGGATCATGTTATTGACATACCGGAACTGGTAGTGCAAAAGGCTAAGGCACCATTGTGTAAGCCTTCTCCTTCATATTCGTAAAGGCTTGCCAAGAAAAATGGCGAGAATCAATTCAAAATGTTCATTGACATGATGAAGAGTCTCTCGATCACTGTGCCATTTGTACGCGGCGAAATCAGAGGGTCCAATATCTTGTTATTAGTTCATTTAAGAAGAACATCTTGAGGCCTCGAGGACGCGAAGCTGCGACCGAGTTCCCTCCCTCAAAGCTCGTTAAGGCCCGGCCTAAAGGGAATATCAACCAAGGCTAGAGTAAAAATGGGGAGTTCCTAGGGCACACGACTAAGTTTAACAAAGTCGGCCTGCCCATAACCTGTATTAGAGTGTCACTTCTAGCTGTCCCATCTCCATATCTTTGTAATTAATGCTTTTCGTACTATGTTGGGATTCCCCTCCTATATAAAGGGGATCCTTACCATTTTGTAGAGGGCCTGCTGTTGCTCCAACTATTCTACACAAGATAAATAACAACTCTCTCTCTTCTCTCTAACATATTCCTTCGATATTATTGCTCATGTTTATTGCCTTCATACTTGTTCTTCATTTATTGCTTGTCATTAGCTATAAAGAGCCTCCCTTAATTATATCCTAACTGTTATCCCTTTTCCGATTATCCCCGATAGCTCTAGCCCGAGCCCAGGAATCGACCTCGAGGCCCCTCATCGGTCAGTTCGAGGCCCGAATAGCCAACCCCTCGGTTTGGTTATAACTCTACCTTAGTTTGCATTTCATCTTTAAACTTCACATACCTAGCATCAACTGCTTAACAACTAGCATAAAAATAGATCACGTATTTTTAGAGTCTCATCAACAATTTTAATAGTTATTACCATTTTCACGGTAAACAATTTGGCGCCCACCGCGGGGCTAAAAATAATAGTGATTATTTTCTTGCTGGTTTTGTTACACAATGCAAGTTATCTTTCACACTTTTTCTTTCCCAAGATCTTCGATTTTAGGTCAAAATATTTGGCTCAGTGAATAGAGTTGAGAACGACAACCTTGAAAACCACAGAAAAAATGGTGTGGCTGTTCCGATTGTTGGTATGCGACCACAGAACCCTGAGAATACACCTGGACCGATCTCGACAGAAGCGGGCTCGCGCGACGCATAGCAGGTCGAATAAACCACTTGCACCAACAGGGATATACAACAAGGCGACCAACAAGAAGCCCAAAAAACCCAGCTCGGGAAGAACGTGGGGTTAGCCTTCATGTTATTTATGAAATGTTGCAGGCACAACAGCTGGCTTCCACTCAGCTGCAAGCCAACCGAAGACTCCCAACACAGTAGCACCGGAAGCTACTACCCCGACCGAATAGGTACCGGAGAGATCGAGCAATAACGGATAGATAGCCGACCCTTCCATCGTAAAAATGCTCGAGGACCTAAAAAAAAGGATCGAATCGAGCAAGAAAATGATAGAAGCCAATGATAAGAAAGTCGGGACCTACAACTCTAGGGTCAACCAGATCCCGGGTGCACCCCCGGTCCTGAAAGGTGTGGATTCGAAGAAGTTCATACTAAGGATGTTCCGCAAAGACATTCCAAAGAAGTTCAGAATGCCGGAAATCCTAAAGTACAACAGGACCTCAGACCCCAATGAAAACATTACTGCCTACACTTGTGCGGTAAAGGGCAACGATATAAAGAACAATGAGATCGAATCCGTATTTGTAAAAAGGTTCGGGGAAACACTCTCGAAGGGGGACATGATGTGGTATCACAACTTCGCTCCTAACTCCATAGATTCATTCGCCATGCTAGCAGACTTCTTTATAAAGGCACATGCCGGTGCCATCAAAGTAGCGACGAGGAAGTCCGATGTTTTCGAAATTAAGCAAAAGGAGAAGGAGATGCTGCGGGAATTTATGTCTCGCTTTCAAATGGAACGGATGGAGCTACCGCCAGTCTCCAACGACTAGGCAGTGCAGGCTTTCACTCAAGGTTTGAATGTATGAAGCTCGATGGCTTCAAAATAGTTGAAATAGAATTTGATCGAGTATCGAGATGTGACCTGGTCGGACGTCCACAACTGGTACCAGTCAAAAATTAGGGCCGAGGATGACCATTTGGGAGCCCCCTCGGGCTCAGTATACCCAAGCAGGCTCCTGGTAAAGGAGCCAAAACCAAACAAAGAAAGATATATGCCGTACATCGAAGATAGGAGGAACGCCCCGAGGCACAACCCACCTCGCAATGACCGGAGAATATATCGCGGACAGGATACTCGAGGACTAATCAACAGAGCCAGAATCGATAGGAACACAGGGCCAACAGGTGCACCTAACTTGTCGGAATACAAAACCAACTTTGATGTATCGGACATCATGTTCACCATCAGTAAAATCAGAGACGCCAAGTGGCCCAGGCCTATACAATCGGATCCTTCACGAAGGAATCACAACTTAGTGTGCGAGTTTCACAACATGCACGGCCACCGGACCAAGGATTGCCACCAACTCCTAGAAGAGGTAGCTCTACTATTTAACAAAGGGCATCTTCGGGAATTCCTTAGCGATCGAGCCAAAAATCAGTTCCAAAAAACAGAGGTGACCAAGAAGAACAAGGCAAACGAGCCACAACATGTCATCCACATGATCATGAGAGGTGTCGATGCCCCGCAAGAACCCGTAATGAGAAGGACAAAAATATCCATCACCAGAGAAAAGCGGACCCAGGGATATATTCCTGAGGATGCCCTCACATTCTGCGAAGAGGACACCGAGACCTTGTCTCAACCTCACAATGATGCACTGGTAATCTCTTTCATTGTAAATTCTTTTCAAATAAAATGTGTACTCATTGATCTAGGTAGCCCGGCCAACATTATCAGGTCGATGGTGATAGAACAGCTCGGACTGCTCGACCAAATCGTGCCCGCCACTCTAGTCCTCAACGGATTCAACATGGCAAGTGAAACAACTAAAGGAGAAATCACCTCCCGGTCACCGTGGACAACACGACCCAAAACGCCAAATTCCATGTCTCCAAAGGAGACATGAGGTATAACGCCTTATTCGGACGGCCGTGGATACACTTCATGAGAACGGTAGCATCCACTCTTCACCAAATGATGAAATTCCCAGCAAAGGATAGAATTAAAACCGTCTACGGGGAACAACATGCGGCAAGGGAAATGTTCGCGGTGCACGATGTGGCACCGGCGCTCGCACCTCTGCCCGCAAAAGAGCCAAAGGGTAATTGAGCCACACCTTCGATCAAGCCCGATTAAACGAAATAAAGGACCGTACCTCGTCCTTGTTATATCCCATATTTTCATACGTAAAAATATTCCATAAGTAAATTGATGAAAGCTCGAAAATAAGATGTTACATCCCGCCTTTTCGTACGATAAAGTTTCATCGTAAGTTAATCGACGTAAGTTCGGGAGTGAGATTATAAGTACTGTACTATTTCAAACAAGTGATAAGTAAACTCATGGAAGTGAAAGGGTGAGCGAATCAAAGAAAATGAATTACATCAAAATTTGACATTTTGGGATAAAATACGGTCTAAGCTATAATACCCCGTATTTATGGACTAATGTCATACAAGGTACCACATCGCCATAATAGAAAGGTGTGTATGAAGTGTGATAAAAGTAAGTAGTATTTTAAGTAATTTGAGATAATTATCAATTATATGAATATTTGGTTAATTGTGAATTTTTGGTGGAAGATTAACCATGTAATTAAGGAATAAGTGGATAATATTTTGGATAAGCTTTATAAAAAATGAACTTGGCAGCAACCTAACTAACCTAAGTGACTCTTCAAATAACTTGATAATGTGTCATTCTTAAAGGAATAGTCATCACCTTAGTGGGGCCCACACCCACTAAGGTATAAGACTCTTAAAAATTAAGAGATGTAAGCCGGTAAAAACATAAGGACAAGTATTTTAAAATCAGTTTCTTAAACGAATCAACAAAAGTACAGAACAAAACACAATATGAGCAAATATTAGTTCATGATTATGAAATTAACCCCATGCATAAATACCGCACCCTTCAATCCTGAAGGATGTATATCCAACAAGAGAAATAAAATTCTCTGAAGTCAACTCAAAATTTATGAAATATTATCCTAATTCATGAAATTTAAGTACCTAGCAGTAGAGAGGAAGGTTGAATTTACTTTACTATGCAATCTAGTTCCAATTTACAAGTTCATTAAGAGATGTATTCTCTTAAAAATTAAGCAAGGTAACCATTTTGTGCAAAAATATTCCATACAAAGTTATACTACGTAAAGGCAATGAGATTTTGCGATTCTAAGGGAGTACGGTGCAATCCTTCTCAAGAATATCATACGGATTTTCCCCTACTTCGATTCGCCGTTACGTGTTAGAGGAATTTTCAAGAGAATTGGTCCAGTTATGTTAAGTCTATCCCTTCTTTCTTTTTGGCATGAACATGAACGAAACAAGAAAATGCACAACTTTCGTAAATGACTATATGCATAGAAATAATAGAGATGCTTATGTTTTTGATTCCCCATGAGTCATATTATTCTATCATCTGTTCATGGGTCTTAAAAATATGTAAGTTAATAAAGTTTATTACTCAAAGGCATAATGGTTTTATGACGTACCGAGAGATTTTATTAACGTATTTCATATGCATTTCATGTATTTATACATGCACATTGATCCATGACCAGATGACGTTATATACGCATATATATATATATATATATATATATATATATATATATATACATATACATATGGGGGATATGGAAAAGGTTATGGCGTTATACACGCACCACCACCTAATCAGCTGGTATACGTTGATGATTTTGCCCATAGTGGCCAAGATAATATGATGGTATGCCTTCAGAGGCTGATGATGTTATAAAACATGTACCTATGCGGGACATGGAATTCATACACATATGCATGATACTATAATTATTTCATGATTTACAAACTTAATCAGACTTACAGATGGAGTCACTTACTCTATATTTCCTCCATGTCTGTTATGTACTTATTTATATGCCTTACATAATCAGTACATTATTCGTACTGACATCCCTTTTTATTTGGGGATGCTGCATTTCATGCCCGCAGGTCCCGATAGACAGGTCGAGAGCCCTCCAAGTAGGCTATTAGCTCAGCAGAAGATGTTGGTGCGCTCCATTTGCTTCGGAGTTGCTTGTTTGGTTAGTATGAGTTAGATGTGTATTGTTTTGTATGGTGGGACTTCGTACCCACCTTTATGAAAATCATGTATTCTTAGAGGCTTGTAGACAGATGTCATGTACGTAAAAGATTGTATGGCCTTGTTGGATTATGTTCAGTATACGAGTGGATATTTTGTCTTATAGGCCCGTATATCTTACATATAAGTTGGTATCTTACATTGTATTCTACTTATATAATGGCAGCCTTCCAGCTCAGTTATCTACAATAGTATGATACATTATGTTGGTACTCGGTTAAGTAAGGTACCGGGTGACCGTTGTGGCCCATCGGTTTGGGAGGTGACAAAAGTGGTATCAGGGCAGTTCTATCCTAGGGAGTCTACAAGCCGTGTCTAGTAGAGTCTTGTTTATGGGTGTGTCGTGCACCATACTTATAAGCAGGAGGCTACGGGGCATTTAGGACTATCACTCTTTCTTTCTACTCTAAATCGTGTGTTATAGCTCAGTTGCAAGAACTAAATTTTCTAAACTCTATCTTATTCCTAATATAACGATGCCTACATCCAGAAAGACGGTTGGTAAGAGATATAGCTGTGGAAGAGTTGAGTCAAAGGAATTCGATTTTTGTATGATGCCTATGATAAGTAAATGTGAGGTCTTTAGCAGATAATGGGTGTACTGAAAGGTGTAAGATTCTTGATAAGAAGCCTTAAAAGGAAAGAATGCATATCCACCTTTATGGTGAAAGACAATGAGAGATTAGGAAGATAAATACAAGTTTCAACAAGCAAAAGAAGCAAGATGAAGAAGGGTACGAGACGCACAGTTAATGAAGGTTAACAATATTTATAATCCAGGCAGAGGAACATAAGCTTTTTGAGTTATATTTAGCAGTAACAAGAGTATGTACAATTGGTCACACCCATTTCAATTATACCATATGGGGGCTAACAGGTATAGTTAAAAAAAGGGTGGGATATCAAGATCCAACTGGGGTTAGGGTAACCCAAATTGGTGAATGGATTGCTTGTATTAGTTAACGTTGCCGAAGGATATTGCAAATATGCTAATAGATCTCCTTGTGAGACATCCATATGGTGCACTCTAGAATATTACAATTAGATATGAATACTAGCATGATAAAAATAAATTAGATGATAGGCACTGAAAGCTTGGAAGGGTTAAATATCATCTTAGTGTGACTCTCTTCCCTAGTAGAGCAAGGACGTTGAGCAACCCGAAGAGCCGATGAATGAAGCAAGGAGAGCTAAAAGCGAAAGAATGTCGTGTTGAAGTTTTCACAATAAAAGGGATATGCAAAAATATTAGCAGAGTAATGAGATGAGAGACAAGGAAGCATTATGAATAACGTGTGATACATGGATAACAACGGTAGGAAAAAAAGAAGAAATGACAGTATTATAGAGTCTAGTCAAGTGAATGAAGAGACGATAGGTGACAGGCCTTAGGACAACAAAAGAGTATATGCCATAAAGTCGTGTCCTCATCTCAAGGAATAAGTTCGTGACTCTAACGTGATTACCAGAAGGGAGAATTAAACCCTAGAATAATAGAAATCAGTATGGGCTGGTGTACCCGGTGAAATCAGAAGACTTGATTTCTCGCTGTCAAGACATTTCGGGAGCATACCCCGGCACCCCGAGGGCAGGAGGTCGCGACCGAATTCTCGACCTCAGGACTTGTCAAAGCCCGACTCGGAGAAAACGAAGAACGAAGCCTGGATAAAGGGGGAAGCCCTCTAGGCACATGGCTATGTATGACAGGCCCAGCCTATCCAGAGCCTATGTTGAAGCATCATGTCAAGCCATCCCATCACCATACTTTGTAATTAATCCTCACATACTTGTAGCCGATTCTCCCCTCCTATATAAAGGGGACTCACCCCACCTTATAAGGGGCTGATGTTGCTCTATTTCTCCACAAGTGCAATAATATCTCTCTCTCTTTTCTCCTAAGTGGTTTATTCTCACTGGCCCGAGATTGCTTTGGAATTTATCATTCTCATATCTATTCTTCACCAGTTTGCTTAATATTGGTAACATAGGGCCTTGCTCGATCATATCTGTGCCTATTATCCCATTCTCGACTGCCCTCAGTAGCTCGAGCTTGGCTCGAACCTTGGCCCCGAGGTCTTCGTCGACCATCTCTGCACCTGGGCAACAGGCCCCTTTGGTTTGATTACTGCCCCGTCTTAGCTCGCATTTTATCATTATACTTCACATTCTTATCATTAACTGCTTTAACAACTAGCTTGGGAATAGATCACTTATTTTTAGAATCCCATTTACAAATTTAATTGTTGTTACCATTTTCACGGTAAACAGTTTGGTGCCCACCGTGGGGCTAAAAATAATAGCAATTATTTTCTTGCTGGTTTCGTCACACAAATGTACATTATCTTTTACACTTTTTCTTGTCCAAGATCCTTTGATTTTAGGACAAAATGTCCAGCTTGGTAAACGAAGTTGAGAATGACAACCTCAAAAATCATGGGGGAAATGGCATGGCTATCCCGACCGCTGGAGCACCTCCGCAGAATCCTGGTATCGCTCTCGGACCGATCCTAGCGGATACAGATTCACAGGAAGCACAACAAGTCGATGAAGCTTCTCACACTGACAGGAGCGTACGACACAACGACCAACAGTAAGCACAAAAAACCCCGGCCCGGGTAGAAAAGGAAGTTAGTCTTCATGTTATTTTTGACATGTTGCAAGCACGACAATTGGCTATCGCTCGGCTGCAAAGTCGCCTGGGGACCCCCAACGCAGTAGCACCGGAGACATCTCCTTACGATGAGCTAGTACCTAAGAGATCAAGTAACGATGGGTCGATAACCGATCCCGCCGCAGTTAAGATGCTTGGCAATCTCTTCAAAAGGATCGAATTGGTTTCGTGGAAGCTCCTACAACAACCGTCTCCTAAGGAAACGGTCCCGGAACTTGCTTCGCAGAAACCCGAAACGCCGGAACTCCCTAGGTGCGACAGGACCTCGGATCCCTATGGGCTCACCACCGCTTGCGCGTGCTCATTCAGAGGCAGTGACACCCGAGATGATGAGTTTGAGCTCGTCATTGAGGAAGTTCCATGAAACTCTTTCGAGAGAAACCGTGACGCAGCGCCATTGCCTGGCACCTGACCTCACAGACTCGCTTACCGTACCAATGTGGTCCTTTGTGGAAGCGCGCGCCAGTGCCATCAAAGCAGTACCGAGAGGGCCCGATACACCTGAGGCCGTATGAAGAAGAAATGAACTACCGCGGGAAGCCGCACCCCATTCCCTGATAGGATGAATGAGATCGCTCATGGTTTTGGATGATCGGCCAACACAGGCCTTCGCCCGAAGCCTAAGCGAAGCATGCCCAATGACTCCAGGTCATTTCGAGCAAAGCCTGATCAGGTACCCAGCCGGGGTCCGGTTGGATGCCCACACCCGGCACCAGCCCCAAATCTGGGCCACGGACAACCCTCTAGGAACCTCCTCGGGGTCGGTATATCCAAATAGACTCCCGACAAAGAAGCTGATACAAGGCAGATGGAGGTATCATCCATGCGCGGCGAATGGAAGGAATGACTTGAGATGCAACCTACCTTGCAACAATAGGGAGATGGCCCGAGGACAGCACCCTTGAGGAACCTCCAATGGAACTAGATTCAACAAGGCACAGCTGGTAGGGAAACCCCGCCCAGCCGAGTGCGATTTAAGCATTGCCATACCGAACATCATGATCATCATAAGCGAAGCTAGGAATGCTAGGCAGCTCTGACCTATTCGACCAAGACCCCTTCAAGAGAACTATGGCCTGCTGCAGGAACCACGGGGCGCACGGGGTCACCGGATCAAAAGAATGACAACCATGCTATTCAATAGAGGTTGCCACCAAGTATCATCGAGCGGTAAGGCTCGAATCCCGCTCCAAGGGAGGAAGGATATCGGGAAAAACGAAGCTGACAAGCCACAACGTATTGCCACGACAGTAAAAGGGCGGCCGCACCCTTCGAAAATCCATAAAATGTATAGAGAAAGCGCTCATCGCCGGGAAAAGATGGGTCCAGGGAATATACCCAAAGGATACCCTTGCATCCAAGGAAAGAGACGCCAAGATTTCGCCTCGGCCTTGTATTCATGCGTTGGTAACCCCCTCCCTCATTTAACCTATTTCAAATAAAGCATGTGTTCATGAGTGCAGGTGGTTCGACCAACTATACCGACAACGTTAGGCCAAAGCCAATAGGGCAGTTCAGACTAGCAAACCAAATCACTCCCACACCTCGAATCTTTAGTGGATTCCAGATGCTGATCGCCACAACAGTCAGGAAGGCCTCTCCCTCTATACAACTCACTTAAGCTCGGATTGGAATGCCGAGCCTGCGAAGCACGGGCGTTTTATTTGGATGACAACGGGCACACCGCCCAGAGGCAATTTCGACCCCACTCCGCCAAAGGGATGAAACTCCCCAACAAAGGTGGGACTAAGGCATTCGATAAAAAGCTACACGCGACGAGAGGAAATCCCTCACCATATGACCCGCCGCCAGCATCAATGCCTCCGCCCTCGAAGGGATCAAAGGGTAAGCAGAACCGCATCTTCGGCCAAACCTGATTAAATGCAGTGAATGGCTGCATTAGGGCTCGAGCCCCGAAATGACAGGAAAATACCAGACCTCTAAAACGTCACCTACACACCCCGCAGCAGGGAAGGACTACTCCACTCCTTTGATTGTTTCTTTTCTTTTACTAACCTACATACAGGCAGTCAGCCGAGGCGTTCAGAAATTCTAAATTCCACTCGGAGATCTGAGGCCTCAGCCGGAACCATCGAGCTCTCTTTCCTCGACCAAGTTTCTGACCTAAAGGTCCCGCCAGCAAGATTATTAGCGGAGCAACGTACCCCCAAGAAAGGAATCCGACAAGATCGCGGTCCTTTCTTCCACAGTCGGATGACGTGCGATGACCTCCTATTAATGGCACCATCCCCTCGGAAGGGCCAATAAACGGCAGGCTAAGTTCCAAAACGGAATCATGTAAACATATCAGATAATCAGAGGAGCCACACCCATGCTGGCCGAGCTCACAACAATGGGACAATATGTATTTACAGCATATATTTACGCCAAGCAATAAAGAATACCTTTTCGGCATTTCGTATTTCGGGAAAGATGATTTCAACATACTCGCGGAAAATGTTTCTCCATCAAATGAGTCCCGATATACTCATAGACTTAGCGTTAGCGATACAACTTGCATGACCCCAGGGTCGAAACTCCGAGCTCATCAAGCCCCTGGAAGGCAACTCTGAGCTCACGAGAAGCTGTCTTCAAGCTTAAACAAACTCGATGACTTGGAGACTGCTGTTAATCACCATATAACTAGAAAACCCAAAACTGTTAGACCCCTAGCGGGCAACCTTGGAGTAACCAGATCTATTCTACAAACTGTAAGACCTCAATAGGCATGACAAACTGTAAGACCTCAATAGACATGACAAACTGTAAGACCTCAACAGGCATGGAAAAATGTAAGACCTCAACAGGCATGAACATCCCAAAGTTTAGGCTATACATCGCATTTGTATGAATCCCTAAAGGTCATACCCTCGATGTAGACGCCTAAGCTATCACTAGGGATCAAAAATGGCTACGACGAAACGCATATGACTACGGTCAAAATGGCTGATACAGCCAAAATAATGTGACTCAGGGACGCCCGACTTTTGCTAAAAATTGCAAGCCACTACTCCAAATATACTTCGGAAAGAATCGATTAAAATAGGCTTCCCTCAACAGGAAAAAACAAGCTTCGACCATGTTGGTTCCAAATCGCAAGAGCGTCGATCTACCCGACCTATGAGATATTAACCTTACGAAGTGCTCGAAACATCGCCGACAACGACTTGAAATCGAGGTTCCTCTGGAACCGACGACAGGTCAGGCAAAAATTCTATAAAAAGACCTTAACGAGAGGAAACAAAGCCTACAAAAAGCCCACGGGCAAAAACATTGTCGCCAACTAAGCAAGCCTATGGGCCTCATATTGAAAGGTCTCTACGACCAAACAATGTAAGAGCCATTGTCATAACCCGATTGTCGCCAACTAAGCAAGCCTATGGGCCTCAGCTAAAAAATCTTGACAACTTTAGGATTAAAATGAGCTCGAATCATAACCCGATTTGGACACCAGATCCAAAATAGTTAACTATGCAAGCCCACGGGCCACATACTAAATTGACTCAATGACCACTGTCACCGACCAGAAACTCAAGGAAATTTAAGGGTCGATTACAACTCGAATTGCAACGCGACTCGGAGACTGGACCTGAAAATTGCAATATGCCTAAAGGCACGACATAAATGCCGCTATTGCCGGCCAGAGAATCATGGAAATTTATGGGTCGATCACAACTCGAATCGCAATGCAACTCGGAGACTGGCCCCAAAAACTACAATTTGCCTAAGGGCACGACATAATTGCCACTATTGCCAGCCAGAGAATCATGGAAATTTATGGGTCGATTAAACACGAATCACAAACGAAACTCGGAGACTGGACACAAAAGCTGCAACATACCTAAGGGCGCGACATGAATTTCACTGTCACCAGCCAAGTAAACCTCTGGACCAAGCGCCCATAAGGTCATTTTGACCCAAAGCACAAAATCTATCATCATCTGCCCACGCAGGCATGAAAGAGCCTGGGGGTCAATTGAAGCACGAGTCTCAATACGACTCGGAGACTAAGCCTAAACGGCTAGGCCCGACAGAGTGGCCCCATCACCTGCTCGCATGAAATATCGCACTTAAGAGCCCCCAGATCTGTCCGATCCATTCTGGACCTATGAGGACCTCGCCAAACACAAAAATCTGCCTGACCTGTCGAAAGCAACAAAAAAAAGAAGAGGTACAGAAGAAATAAATATTCAAATTCTTTCTTATATATTAAACGCGCGAAAATGGCGCATTCTCCATCTACGGGCATGTCCTACGTATATCAGAGATAAAGAGACAAAACAACAAAATCTACACTCTGCGTTAAAGGGATACAACTTGTCAATTTTGCCCTCCGAAAAGTCAAAAAGAAGTGACCGAGCGACATGCTCGTCCGCCATTGCTCGAGCCAATTCCTCTGAGAGAACGAAGCCCTTGCACCGACCTCCTCGAGTACCTTTCTCCAGGATCTACAACAAATATATTCCTCGATCCTGTTCTCCAAGTTAAGGGCTCGCTTCAATTCAGCTTGGACATTAGCAACATCTTTCATACGAATCGCCATCTCACGATCAGCCTTGGTTTGGCATAATGCCGCTTCTACCCGGGCATTGATTATATCGACTCTGACCTTCATGAGATCAGATTAAAGTTTCCCAATCATATCCGCTTGAACTTTGGCATTGTCATGAGTCAAGCTGAGTTGGGCCTTGAAGGCAGGGACCTTAGCCGAGATGCTCATCTTCTCTAAAGCTCGATCCTGCACCTGAGCCCTTAGCTCCTCGCAAGCAACGCTGACGCGATTGACGTTGCCCTTGAGGTACTTGAAGGCCTCCGCCTTTTTCTGCAACTGATACGACAAAAAGGAATTAGCCTTAAGGTTACAAAGGAGCGAAGCACACATTATAGTAAGTTACCTGCTCCATCAAATATCTCTCATAGTTTAAGCTCCGGTACGCCTCATATCGCCAATGTTGTATCTCAACTTCCTTCTCCTCGCTAAGGATCCAAAGAAAATGCCCTCACCCAGAATTTTCTGAAGCTTGGCCCCTTTAAAAAACAACTCAGACCTAAGCCCATCACAGACCTGCACGAAGAAGATTCAATAGAGGGAGGAGGACACGGGATACAGAGAAACTATACATGAAACTCACCACAAAGTGAAGTTGACGGACTTCTTCAAAGTCGTAACACACTCCTATTGATCCTGCCACTCAGACCCCAAAAGAACCGATCCCGGGCACAGCATATTCACTCAAAGGAACTGCCGGCCGAGAATCAGGCACTCAGAGAGCAGCAGACTCGGGCGACGCCCTATCCCCGAAAATATGAGCCCGACCAGCACCACTTAAGGCTCTATCACACCACGGGTGCCGATCTCTCTTATTGCCATCGCCCCTTGGCCCAAAAGCCAATGACTCCTTCCCCTCTTCAGAAGAACATTGCCCCGTCCCAGGGAACTACCCGATATCTATAAACGGCACAAATGGAAGGGAAAGGGTTACCTAGGGTATACAAAGGCAAGGCAAAGGCAGCATATGCGCATACCTTGGTATTGCGCTCCCCATCTGGTACAGAGTACAACTCGCCATCTGCGCTCATCGTAGGATGAATGGGTCACCAGCCTCCGGACCCAACCGGGCAGGTCATGGACCTCACCCGACATCCACGAAGTTGATGCAACAAGGGAAACAACATTATTACTTAGTTGATTTTCGCTATATGCGAAATCTGAAAAAAGCGCCAAACGCCTCATTCACGTGTATAATTCTGCCCTTCGGGAAATGGCAAAAACTCCACTGGGATAATATCGGTCGTTCGGACACGGATAAACCAATTGGCCCACTCTCGATCCCTTCCGTCCTCATCATCAACAATGAAGGGCGTGGATGAACAACACCTCAGAGTTAGCAAGCCTCGATGGTGAAAGGGCCGATATACCCTAAAAAGGTGGTCAAGCATGAATTCAAACCCGGCCTTCACCGCAAAGAATCTCATCATCAGCGTCGCTCGCAAAAATAACGGATGAATCTATGCCAGGGTAACCTGATACTTCAAGCAAAAATCAAGCACAACCCTATCAGGGGGCCAAATGCGAAAGGGTATAGGTACACGCGCAAGAACCCATCAATAGAGTCCATAGTGCCCTCATCTGGGGAAAACACCTATAGTGTTACCCCTTGCTCCAGCCGCAGTACCTCCTCGCCATCTCCAGGTGTTCCTCTCTTATCAAGGACGCCGTTTCCAGAGCGAAATCCCTCGGTTCCTGAGCACCAGGAGCAGCGCCCCCCGTCGCCTGCCAGATCGGCCCCGAAGTGATTCCCATGACTATGGTGAAACTAATAGGTTAAGGCAAGGGCACACACCAACACTTTTTGCACCTAAAGAGATGAAGTGCCTTGTGCCAAAGCAGAAAGGTAGCTATCTAAAAGTGATGAAGTCATGCCAAGGAGCTAAAGCCGCCCCACATATATGTGAAAAACAGTGACGATTCGCCTGCCCGAGGCAATACCCGGGAAGCCAACAGCCTCGATATAGATCGACAGGTCGATACCCGATCCAGAAAACATCCTCCAATGAGGAGCTAAGACTCAAGGGGTCGTTCATATTATCTCCATGCTCGGGCAGCACTCTACGTCAAGAACCCCCAGCCCAAAGAAGTTGGACCTCGATGAGCTTTAAACACCGACACTCGACGCAAGGCAAGCACCTAGTCTCGTGATCTCTCTTCCTAAAAAGAGGAATAAACATAGGAAGATCCGATCGAGAAAGCTCCACGAAGGTCCGAGGAAGCGCCCAAATATGAGCAAACTCCCCAGTGGAAGTCAATCCTATTTATTCTAAAAATGTTATCTACATCAAGATCAATAGGGACCCCTGGGTACCCGAAGATGACCTTCATCCAGGGTAACATTCCCGAAAGCCCTAGAAATCGACGCATGATCTCCAAACAACTCGGAGGGCCTCGGTAGCCCGGATCTATCAAAATCAATCCAAGATTAGTCCGAAGTACGACGACGGGTTAGAAGAAAGCCATGTCGATCAGCATAAGAGTAGAATGAGCGCTCGCGTCCAAGTCAAATATCAGCGGTCAACAAATAAAAGAAGGCATTCGAAGAGCCTCGAAGGGCATGAGAGCATACAGAAACAAAGCAAAATAAGGGAAGCAGAAATCAGCAAAGTATATTCTTATTCATGAAAATTTGTGTACAAGCAACCCTCAAGGGGTCGTTACATACAATTACAAAAGCCTACAGGAGTCTATACCTAAAACGGAGGAACGGAAGGATGTACATGTGATGAAACCCAGACGCCTGGTTCGCCCTCGAGAATCCATCTCCGGTATCAGCATCCTCGAGCGCTGCGCCCTCGAGCACGTATCCTCGAGGGTGACTCCTTCGACCTCCACCTCCTATAGGTTCCCAACTCATTCCCACGAGGGGTCCCCGCCGGAGAAGATGAAGAAGAGGAAAAGGAGGGAATGTAGAGGGGGCAGAGAAAATAGACATGGCCCGCTGAAGCCAAAGGTTGAAGATTCTACAGGCCCCAACATCAACGGCCGGTAGTGCCACTTTATCTATTGGGAAAGGAAAAACCCTAGGAATGAAGTGCCTTACCAGGCCTGGGTAGGAGAGTGAGCATCAGTGCATAATTCAAACAATTATCTGCATAAAAAGGAAATTGGCTCCCCATCCTCCATCACCTCGGGCCGGCAGCAGCAACAAGGGCTAGCATACCGACGACCACAGCAATAGCGAGATATCACGCTTATGTTCGACGAAGGGAGACCCCAGCATAAAGCCACGATGAAGTCTAAGGGAACTCCTCCAAACGGCCTTAAGGTCATAAGCCCGTAATATGATGTTCAAGGGTGAAAGAAGATAATAGGAAAGAAAAGGCAAGAAAGCCAACAAAAGCATTGAGATAGGAAAAACAAATCCAAGGTACACCCCATTTAAAGGGGATTACGACACGGTCATCTAGACTTCGGAAGACTGACCGACGGGCGCAGTTAATGCATCTATGAAAAACTGAACCGTCGGCAGTGCCTGTACCTTGGGAAGAAAAAATCAGGGAATGCGATGAATGAGGCCAAAAAGCATGATCTAGGGGTCGCATCATCGATATGGCATCGCCGAATGAAGCTCTAGGAATCAAGTGTCAGAATCATTTCCCATCACTTCGTTATGGGAAACACGGAGACTATCTATACGCGGTAAAATCAGAAGACTTGATTTCTCGCTGTCGAGTCATTTCGGGAGCATGCCTCACGACCCCGAGAGCAGGAGGTCGCGACCGAATTCTCGGTCTCAGGACTCATCAAAGCCCGACTCGGAGAAAATAAAGAACGAAGCCAAGACAAAGGGGGAAGCCCTCTAGGCACATGGCTACGTCTAACAGGCCCGTCCTATCCAGAGTCTATGCTGAAGCATCATGATAAGCCATCCCATCACCGTACTTTGTAATTAATCCCCACATACTTGTATTTGAGTCTCCCCTCCTATATAAAGGGGACTCGCCCCACCTTGTAAGGGGCTGATGTTGCTCCATTTATCCACAAGTGTAATAATATCTCTCTCTCTTTTTTCCTAAGTGGTTCATTCTCACTGGCCCGAGATTACTTTGGCATTTACCATTCTCTTATCTGTTCTTCACCACTTTGCTTAATATTGGTAACATAGGGCCTTGCTCGATCATATCTCTGCCTGTTATCCCATTCCCGACTGCCCTTGGTAGCTCGACCTTGGCTTGAACCTTGGCCCCAAGGTCTTCATCGACCATCTATGCACTCGGACAACAGGACCCTTTGGTTTGATTACTGACCCGTCTTAGCTCATATTTTATCATTATACTTCACGTTCTTAGCATTAACTGCTTTAACATCTATCTCGGGAATAGATCACGTATTTTTAGAATCCCATTTACAAATTTAATTATTGTTACCATTTTCACGGTAAACAGCTGGTGAACAAGATAAACTAAACATGAATTAGGGACTGAGTAATTTGATAACGGTCGGCATCATGAGAATTTCAGATTGCTTTCTGGCGATAATAAAATGGACAATAGAAGAAGATTCATGAGAAATTCAGAGAATGATCATTCAGGAAGACGCTTCCCTAAAGCAAGCAATGTAAGAAAAGTTAAGCTTAAGCAACTGTATGTGCCAGTTACACTAAATGTCACCATTGCGAGTGAGGGATTTTGTTATCCTTGGTACAAAAGGATTACTACAAGTTAGTAAGGGTCATCCATGATGTTAAAGGACGCCAAAGATGAAGAGGAAAAACATCTGTAGGTAGGTTGTTATAGCTCCAAGTCTTAGTACTCCCCTAAAAGGGGGAATATGAAATGATAAAGGAAGAGTGCGAAAAATGAGAAAAGGATGAGATTGCACTTATCCAAATGCTACAGATATGCTATGGTTCCATGTCGTTATGTAAGCACAGAGTGAAAAATAGGTAAGTAAGGGTTACTGCCCGAGATATTATTGATAGATAAGGAGCCAGTGCGAGACGTAAGTTAAGACAAAGGAAATAACCCAAGAAAGATTACAAGAAACATTGGTATGAGAATGGGCCAACGAGTAGTTAGTAATTGGTTTGGGAAGAGCCTAGTTATTGCTAAAGAGGAGGTTAAAGCCGAGTCAGCAGATCGTGCAGGATAAACATAGTAAAACCCAATATATTGAATTCAGCCTCGCAGTTATGACATCGTGATCATTGAGAAATATTTAGATAGGAGTTGGGGTAGTTAAATGTACCATATGAGTGTTACAGAGATAAAAGAGAGTGCCACTGGGAACTTACTCAAAATATCAAGTTCAGAAGCAACCCTACAAGCACAAGGGGGTGGAAGTAAGTAACTATGGATAATTATAGGCAAGGAAGGACATCAAAAGGTCCGTTGAGTATACAATGTAATAATCTCATAGCTTTACAAGAGTCAGAGGATCCTCACTAAATACTACAATGAAGCTAGTTGAGGAAGTAAGGAAAAAGGCTTCAACCTAAGCTCAATAACCTAAGGAGGAAATGGATGTGTAACAACAGTCTCACTATAAAATTGTACGCACTCCAAAAGAAAGTGGCACCTGCCATGGCTAATGAGCGGGGAGTAAAACCAAAAGTAATATTCGAGACCATATGAGTTGCACAAAAATTTCGGCACGCGTGAGAACTCAGATAAGCTAAGTATGCATGCAACAAGGGGGGCAAAAAGACCAGGAAAAGCAATTGGTTACATTTGAAGAAAGTTGAAATGGAATGAAAGGAATTATTTGATTAATGATCAGCCGCAAAAGACTCTGATATGAGTTAAAAGAAGGAATTGGGTCCAGGTCATAGACAAAAGATTGAATCATTACAATATTGTATCATGGTTTTCCATAGAATACATGAAAGGTTAAAGTAATAACCAAATTCCATGAGCCGCAGATCAGAAGGAAGAGGAAACTAAAGAATTGTTGATACCCAATTTTTTCTATATATTTTAAATATGCATAAATACCTTCAAAATAGCATATATATGCATATATAAGCATACACAAGGTTTTTATAAATTTTTTCCATAATTTTAAGGATTTCAATTGATTAATTTTCTCCCCTTTTATCCATAAAATTCCCAATAATTATTTCCTAAATTTTTATTATAATGATTTATTCATTTACCTTCTATACTTATGCCAAATTATAGCTAATGTAATTTTTATGCATTTGTATAATTACATTTAGTATTTTTAAGCTAAATTGTATATAATTGCAATGTTAGCCCATTTTAAGGTATAATTATATTTTATATGCGTAAAATTGTTCCCTATATTTTTAAAATGTTAATTATGTATTTTTAATCATTTTGGCACCTTAAATTATTTTTCAGAAATTATCTATTATTTTTTATAAATTAAAATATGGAGAGTGGCTATTTAAATAATAGCCAGATTTGGCTTTCAATTGTAGCCCAAATCGGACCCCTCCCCAGCCACATTTCTTATTAAACAACTTGACCCAGGCCCCAAACACTTCCTACCCGACCCAAAACCCATCAAATCCTGGCCGTTGATCTATTAGATCAACGACCCTCATTTGTTCTTTCCTTTTTTAATTCATACACCCCCAAACCCTAAACAATTTTCTAAATCTGCCGCCCTCAAATCCTCTCATCTTCTCTCTTCTCTCAACCTAACCCTAGACTCTATCAATCGCCTCCCTTCTCCGGTCATCTCCGGCGACTACCTTTTAACCCCAAGCCTCCAATGGTCACTCCACCGCCTTGCTCATCATCTCTAAGGCCTTTAAGGGTCCTGGGCCATGCCGATTTGGATCTACGGTTTCTGTTTCTGTTACTCATGGCTTCTCCGGTGTGATTTTGGGTTAAATCACATATTATATGTTACGATCGGTGAAGTTTACAATAGGTTCTTTCGTTCTATTTGGGTTTCCCTTTGAAACCCTAACTCTCATTTGAATCTCTTAGATCTGTGTTATTTTTAGCGTTTTATGTCTATTTCTTCCTCTGATTTTCACTATTCTCAAACTTCTTCTGAAAGATCCTCAACTTTAAACCGTTTTTACTTTCTTTAAAAAATTAGGGTTTCTCGGAGTTCTTTCTACACTTGTTTTAACCGATTTTCTTTATGATTAAACCTCTTTCCTTGCTTATTTTGATCGATCTTTTGTTCTTACTGATTTTAATTCGCCTATGTCAAAAAGCCCTAATTTCTAAGATTTTCTTTGCTCTGGTTCTGTGTGTTAGCCTGTTTTACTTGATTCTTTTTAATCTTCCGTTGTTACCATGCTTCGAATGTGTTTTACTGAATCCCTAGCCTACTTGCATCAGTTCTGTGTGATCGTGTTCACTTTGTTTGTTCATCTCTTGCTTCTTTCTGACGATATGGCAGACCTTACCTATTTGCTATGTCTGTTTGATCTTCTCTGTCTATATATTGAAAATACAGAATTATGACTCCCTCTTGATTGATTCTGATTTCCTTAATTGATGGTTTGTTTGAAAGATTTTCTTTTAAAGCTTAAAAGCTTTACCTCGTCTGTTAAGCTGACTGATTTCATTACCCTATTTGCTATGATGCTTTATTTCTACTGAGTCGTGTACTTAATTGAGGTTTTATGAATTTAGTCCTAATTGACTACACTATGCTTACTGAACGTTGATTCCTTCCTTATTTAGTCATGTACTGGTTCTTCTTCTTGCCTTATATGATACTGAATCTTCCCGTTTGATTTGATTCCCTTAACTTAAGGGAGTACTCCCTTGATTCTCTAATTGATTGATTCTGAGTTCTTCAATTATTTTGTTAATATGATTTTTACCTTATTTCACTACCTACTTTCAACTATAAATACTCTATGTCTTTCATTAACACAGACGAACACGTGGTTTTCAAAAACTCTCTCTCTTACTAAAAAATCTCTGCTTTCTCTTGTGCTATTTGCTACTGTTAGCCGGCTGCAAGCTAAGGCTAATCGTTTGTGCTCTCTTGTTCTTTCATTTTGCTTACTAATGTCTTCACTGGTATGTCCTAGTTTTGATTTAAAGCCTCAACAACATGTTTCTCTTATTGTTTCAGTTTCTCTTATTTCTAGTCTGCTTTCACTTGTGGTTCTCTTGTGAAACTTGTAGTTAAGTTACATTATCTGCATGTTGGTATGTCTCCCCCTTCCCTTTAGATTAATGTATTCCCTTATGTGTGTTTCTAAGCATGCCTTGTAAATTGCCTTTTACTTACTGTGTACTTACCATCTTATGAATCCCCAAATCCCTATCCCTCTCTATGTGCTTGTGATCTTCCTAAATGGTTTGTGATTATGCCAGTGTCAACTATTTCTGAGCATGTCCAAACCAGTCCTAAGACCCTTGCTAGGTTATGTGTTTGCAGTCAAATGTCTATGTGTCCCAAACCCCTTGACCCCTGTATGACTATTGAATTCATTTGGATTTTGTAGACTAGCTGTGTGTGATCATGTCTTAAGGTGTTTGAGCTTTGTTCAATACTCTAACTTCTTTTCAAACAATCTATGTTGCTTTACTAATTGATTTCAAAATCAGACTTTCTAATCCAGTCCTTAATAAACCTTTACAACTTGTGTCCTGCACTTCCACTTTACTCTTAGTCAATATGTTCTGTCCTCTCTAGTATGTGTACTGCATTGGGATCCTCTTAAGAGCCATCTGAACTCTGGAATACTAAGGCTGGCCTTTCCACACTGCACTGGTTCAATGCTTGGTTGCTAAGTCTTGGTCTAAGTATTGCCTGGGGTCCTTGAGACCATTAGGGAACTTTGATGCACCTAGACTCTGATTTGTCTATGGAAATGAGTTTTATGAGACCATTGGAGGCTTTGGGAAACTTGGGCCTAATTTCAGGCTCCCTATAGAATAGCTTCTTGATTTTCTATTTTACTTATGTAATTCATTCATTGTCCTGTAATAATTTGTAAATAGATATTTGGGGTATTTAGTAAAAGGGTGGGTAGATACATACTTTAAAGGGTAATGCAGGTAGAAATCCTAAACTTAGGACCTTACTTTTAAAGTCTGACTGCTTGCATAAGTAGAAAACATGCTCATAGGTTTGCCCTTTTGAATCTGATTGCTTTGCCTGATAGAAATCATGCCTATAGGATTTCACTCTTAATTTCGTTTACATTAGATAGAAATCATGTTCATAATGTTTTGCATTTTGTCATGTTAGAAACCTTGTTTATAGGTTCCAAACAATCATGTCTTAAATCAGTTCAAATATAGATGTCATGCCTATAGGATTCAACTCTGATTAAGTTTTAGTGAGTTTTCCTGTATGTTGCTGCAAATCGATTAAAATCAGTAATATGCCTAGATATCATGCCTATAGGGATTCAACATGTAATGTTGTCTGACTATCTAATTAGCCTAATAAATAATCTTCATTACGCCTAGTTCATCTTTTAAAACTCTTATTAAGTGTTAAACATTTCCTGAAACAAGTTCTTTCACCATTGCCCCAACCTCATTTGATATCATGCCTATAGGTGTTAAAGGAGTATATTTCGAAAACTTGTCTGTTTCTGCATTAATATGGACACAACATACTACATATAGGAAAGCCTTAGGGCTTTTTCAAAAATTGCATTTCCCTGAAGCTATCTCTATCGTTTAACGTTTTTGATTCTAATAAGCTTTTAAAAAAAGTAATCCCTAGGCAACTACTAGGTTATAACTTCCGGGTATAAAAAGTTCGGTCTATTTCTGCATAGTCACTTAGAGATCCTGCTTTAGGACTTTGATTAATAAAGACCTTAACTGTGTTTGAGTCGTGCTGCTTATATGTTTATTTGAGGAGGAAACTTTGAGCCTCTTAATTGCTCCCATTATGTGTGAAAGTCCTAAATATTTTTGAATCTCGCCTTAGAGTTTTCACCTTTCTAAACCTTAGGGGACGTATAGAACTACCTATAGGTAGAGGTCCTAACTCCCTCTGGGACCATTAAGAAGGGACGGGTAGAAGCACGCAATAGGAATCAGTGACCAAACACTCGCTTTGCATGACCAATAAGGGGATGGGAAGGGTAGACATGGGATATGATGACTATGCATTAATGTCATGTGTAGCCCTTCATTGAGGAGTGTTTACCGGACATTGTGTGCGGTGATCCTATAGGATAAACAACCTAGGACCCCTCTTTACCAAGTCTTCTCTCTTTATTTAAACTTGTTCAAATCCTTATCCTGTCACTTGAGTTGTGTAACGTGCTTTACTTGCAACCTATTTGATTCAACTATTTATATGGACTAATTTTTAAATATAAGTTCGGCTAGGACCCACAGTTGTGGACCAAGAGGGGTGCCTAACACCTTCTCCTCGAGGTTACTTCGAGCCCTTACCCTAATCTCTGGTAATGCAAACCAACCCAAGAGTTAATCACTCTAGGTTCCCTAACACATAATAATCCGTTAGGTAGAGACTCTTCAAATACCCAATTCCCGAAAGGAAATGAGTCATTACACCTCGTGAATGTCGAAACTCGGACTCTGCAGAGGAAACATAGGGCGCGATATCATGGCGACTCTGCTGGGGATATTTTTAGGCTCTTACCATAACAAACTTGTATTTACAAATTAGTCCAAGCATTCTTATCCCGTACCCTACTCCTTTATCTGAATTTAACTATCTATTTTTCAAGAATTTATGATTTCTTTATTATCTTGAAAAATGACTTGTCTCTTTGTTTTCCTTTTTCTGTAACTGTTTTTTCAATTATTTAAATGCTGTATTTATTTTTTCCTACGTGAAAATACTTGCCTACATGTTATTAATTGCTGCATAAATCATGCTCCACATTATATTCCACTCGTGCGTATCAAATCCTATAGCAACGCTTCAATGAGTGGTTGCGCTCTTCCTATTTATTGCCCTTAAATTCGGAAAGACTTATTTGCGGTAAAACCAGTCGATCAGCGGTGTAGTCGACGGTTCCATGCCTTCCCCCTCAAGTTGTACGCTTGAGGGTACCAGTCTAAAACCCCATAGAATCCTTACTCTATTTAAATTGTGCATGCATCATGGTCAAACCTAGTCGGATCAGTTATGTAGTCCACATAATGATCCTTTAAGATAAGCCTTATCCAAAGCCCATTGGGTTTTCCATAATCCCAACGGACGCATCCACGTTTTGTGCATTAATTTGGAGAACTAAATGCCAACATACTGATCATAAATGTATAAATAGCCGAGTCCGGTGGAGGTGGAGGTAAGGCTTAACCCTTTTGTTTTGTAGAAAATGAGGTACGAGGTCCCCAGATTCGGTATGGTTAGCAATATCCCTCTATTGTTGCTAGATTGGTGGGAAGATCTTTCCTCAAGTGACAAGAAGCATGTGGAAAAGTGCCTGGGTAACTTGCCATCCCTGCTAAATATTGAACCAAACAACAAATTGATCGAAGCTGCCACTATGTTCTGGGATAGCGAAAGAGCTGTGTTCCGTTTCGGCGACATAGAAATGACACCACTCCTAGAGGAAATAGGAGGACTTGCAGGGTTGACTTGGGATAGTCCTGGGCTTTTGGTGCCGGAAAATCGTACATGCAGGGGATTTTTGAAGATGATGGGGCTGAAAAAGAATGTCGACCTAGTGTGCCTAAAGGATTCCTACATACCTTTCGAATATCTCTATGACAGGTAAGGCCACGGCAAGTCTTTCCGCACTTATCATGATGAGATCTCCCTCACTTCACTGGGTCACATCTACCGTAGAGTGTTCAATTTCATTATGATCTTCCTAGGACTGATATTGTTCCCAATTAGAAAGGGAAGAATCCACACTAGGTTGGCCATGGTCGCCAAAACTCTAATAGAGGGGATTAATGGATAGACATATACCATAGTCCCCATGATCATAGCTGATATCTATAGGGCCCTGGAATGCTATCACAGAGGGGTCCAACATTTCGAGGGTTGCAACTTATTGCTACAGTTATGGTTGTTGGAACATCTCCAAAAGGGTCGCTATCGCCAAGAATTTCCGCGAAGGGCTTGTAACGACCACATTGCTTTCCATCACCCTAAGCAGATGACCTACATTATGGACAGATTTGCTCAGCCGGAAAGTGCCAGCGAATGGGTAGAATTCTTCGACAATCTGACCGAGGAACAGGTGCAGTGGATGGTTGAATAGTTTCCAATGGACGAGTTCATTATCAGGTCCAGGGATGCTCCGCATTTGGTACTTATCTGGTTAAGAGGGATATATCCATATGTCCCTATGTGAGTTATAAGGCAAGAAGGCAGAAAATGGGTTGTACCAAGGGTCGTCAATATGGGTCATTTTATCCAAGACGATGACATACCTTACAAGTGCCAAGCTCAGCACATGTGGCACTACAAAATCATTATGGAGAAAAGCACTATTGAGCCAGACTGATATCATGCGGGGTGTGAGCCTCTCTACCCTGTATGGTTGGAGGACAATATGAAAGGAACGGTGATACCGAGAACTGGTCGAGGGAACAGAATCATAGACAAGGAAGCTGAAGCCCAAGTCAAGTATAACAAGATGCGCAAGATAGTCCACGACTCTAAGAATGAGCATTGGGAGATACATGAAAGGAACGTGAAGTTGATTGAGGAATGGAAAGAGATGGCAGTCATTTCCAATAGAAAACTAGAATACCTGGAGTGAGTAATAGTGGAATTGGTGGGCAAAGTCATAAAAAGGATTAAAAACTGTCAGAATGCTGAAGGAGCCGAGGGAGAACATCTGGCCCGAGCCTACTTGCTACTGGGACTGCGCAAGCTGTGAGATCTGTTTGATGGAGTCTGGAATATCGAATCTGGGGAAGGTCCTTCTGAGACCAAATAGATTAGATTTACTTACTTTTCTTAAAATGTAATAAGGCCAAGTGCCAGTAGTAATTTGTTTTATTATTATGCTACTGTCGTTTTTGTATTCGTTTACTTTTATATTGTGAAATGAAGCATTTATCGGCATTTGAAGTTCTCCAAATTTATTTGTCGCTAGGCCTACCTCGGGCACAACGAGGCTCCCAAATTAGGATACGAGTTTATATCTCGCTATATGTGTTTAAATACTGTAAACATTTCAGAATCCCTCCTAACTTGTTACCTTTTTTGTTTTGTTTATTTTTATTATTATTCCCATCTCATAGGTTGGTTCATTCATACTGTCCTTGTCAGCATATCATACCAGATCTAGAGGCCCTCCACCTCTTCCTCCTTCAAGCAACACAAAAAGCAGAGGGAAATCAAAGATGGACGACTTAAGTGGAATCTGAAAGGAAAACATTGAGAACGTAGAGACTTCCGATGGCCGTAGTACTCCGGCTCTGAATGACCTGGTTTTGAGACTTGAACAATAGATACTAGAACTGCAAGGAGAACTTGAGCAGGTCCACAATTTGGCAAACTTGTCACTCGCCCTCAATGTCCCTGATATCCACCAACAGAACGCAAAGAACCCAACACCTCCTCAAAATACACAAAACCAACAGCCGCAGAATCCTACCATACCAAATCAATACGCAACTCCACCACAAAATATCAATCCATTGCCGATACCAACTCCACCACAATAGTACCAACCAAGCTCGTACCCACCAACCACCACTTACCACACTCCCCAAAATACACCACTACTCATTCCCGATCCACAAAACACCACCAATGACCATCACTATAGCCAAGTTCCTGAAAACCATCAGAGCAACCCCATATACATGGAAACTATACCACATTCTACCCACCCAATCTCTTGTGCACCAGAATCCTCCGAAAAAGACCTTCTCATTAAGAACATGGCCGAAGAACTCAAGAACTTGACAAGCTGAGTTCAAGGTGTTGAAGGCGACAGAGGAATATAAGGTTTGAACTATGAAGATCTGTACATACAACCCGATGTGGAATTGCTAGAAGGGTACAAACTTCCCAAGTTCGAAATGTTCGATGGTTCAGGTGATCCCAGGGTCCACCTAAGGACCTACTGTGACAAGCTTGTTGGGGTTGGAAAAGATGAAAAGATTCTAATGAAGCTCTTTATGAGGAGCTTTACTGGGGATGCTTTGTCTTGGTATATCAGCCAGAATCCCAAAAAATGGTCCAATTGGGTAAGCATTGCGTCAGATTTCATGCCAAAAATGCACCTGATGTCTTTTATATTCAGAATCTCAAGAAGAAACCTACTGAGACTTTCCGCGAATATGCTACACGTTGGAGGTCGAAAGCCGCCAAGGTCAGGCACGCTTTGGACGAAGAACAGATGAATAAATTCTTCATCAGAGCACAGGATCCGCAATATTATGAGAGACTGATGGTCATCGAATATCACAAATTCTCTGATATCATCAAGCTTGTGGAAAGGATCGAGGAAGGAATCAAGAGTGATATGGTAACAAATTTTGAGGCACTGCAAGCCATGAATAAAGCACTCCAATCAGGTGGCATATCGAAGAAAAGAGATATTGGGGCAGTAATGGTGGCCTAGGCCCCAAAAACTCCACTCGCATACCAAACACCTCGACCTACATACCAAGCATCACCACCTACATATCAGCCTTCATCTACCAGATATTCCCAACCGGCCACTGTCCATCACACCTATAATTCCCAACCACCCCACTTCCAGTCACCACCAACTCGCCAAAATTATCCAACACCAAGACCCAATTTCGACCGCAAGCCACCCAGATAATACACTGCCATTGCTGAGCCCATCGACCAATTGTATGAAAGGTTAAAGGCCACATGTTACGTCACTCCTTTTCCTGCTGTGGCACTAGAAAATCCATACCAATGGGTCAATACGAACAAAGTCTATGCATACCACTCCGGTATGAAAGGGCACACCACTGCTGAGTGCCGAACATTGAAGAATAAGATCCAGACACTCATTGACAACAAGGTCATAAAAACGAAGGAAGCCACACCTAATGTCCGCAACAATCCCCTCCCTGATCATAGAGGTGATGGTGTACATGTTACAGAAACAAATGAGGAATGGGACCCCGAGGGGTCAATCGTGCTTACCCGAGAAGGCGATGAGTTTAAGGTTGTAGTTACACCCACTCCTATTGTGGTTCAGACTCAGGCGCCTATTGACGTTGAGGTAACTGCATCTGTTCCATTTGAGGTGGAAGTAGCTCCACCCGCAGCCACCTCCGCTCCATTTTAAGTAGAAGTGGTCACACCTTTTACTGTGACGGTGTAAACCACGCCCCCATTCAACTCAAAAGCGGTACTCTGGGATTATGTCACCGAGGCTCGGCGAAAAGGGAAGACTAAGATAGAGGAATCTGATGTCGCACAAGGGATGACTAGAACTGGAAGAGTCTACACACCTGAACACCTAGGAGGTTCAAGTAAAGATGCCACTGCTAGACAACTTGTCATTGATATCGGGCCGGATGATCTATGGCAGAAAGTACAGGCGAAAGAGTATTTTGTTATTGATTACCTGAACAAAGTCCCTGCTCAGATATCTATCTTGTCGCTATTACAGAATTTAGAGGCACACAAGAACACCTTAATGAAAGTACTGAGCGAGGCTTATGTACCTAGTAATATCACTGGTGGAGAAATGGCCAACATGGTCGGTCAAGTGCTGGAGAGTCATAAAATTTTCTTCCACAAAGATGAGATACCGCCTGAAGGTCTGAATCACAATCGAGCATTGCATATTACGGTATAATTTGAAGACAAGTTCATTGCCAGGGTCTTGGTTGATGGAAGTTAGAGTCTAAACATTTGTCCGTTGGACACCCAGAAAAGGTTGGATAAAGGTTTCCATGAAATACGGACCGGAAGCATGAATGCGAAGGCTTTCGAAGGGTCCCAGAGGGCCACGATCGGGGAAATCAACCTTTGCTTGCAGATGGGACCAATTGAGTTCGATATTGGATTCTAAGTGCCCAACATACCAGCATCATATAATCTTTTGTTGGGCTGCCCATGGATCCATGCTGCTGGAGCCGTGCCCTCCACACTACATCAAGTCGTAAAATTTGAATGAAACCGTCAGGAGGTAATCATTCATGGAGACGGGAGTAACCCCATCTACACTAGTCAAACCATCCTGGCCATGGGACATAGAAGAAGGCTAGGAAGGGAGACCTATCACCACATTGAACCGGTCAATGTCGTCGAGAAGGACAAGTGGTGGAGCAACAAAATAGAACGCATACTAGCATGGTCCGAATATGAACCTGGCAAAGGGTTGGGAAAGAACCTCTAGGGTATCACCAAGCCGATACGGCTGAAACACCATGGTACCACCTTTGGGCTCGGGTACCATTATACATGGCAAGAGTACAGGGAGTGGTCGCCTCCATGGCGTGGACCGTATTACCCTCTTGATCAACCGGTACCCCGTTTAGAACAAGCTTTCCATCAGGAAGACATAATATGGGGAACTACTAAAGAAGAAGCACTAGCTGGGCTGAAGGACCTGTTCTTGGAAGATGAGGACATGGATTGCAGTGCCATAATTGAGTAGGATGAGAAAGAAGGCCTCTCCATTCAGACTGTGGCAAAGGGAGCTGTTCTCAGAAACTGGACCGCCACACCATCTTGAGCCCGCCGAGTCCCTGGGGAGCTTGGCAAAATTTATAGCTGTTCTAGGCATTTAAATTTTTTAGCAATTTTGTTTTAAAATAAATGCTCGATCCACCGAGCCTAGCTTTGTTTGAACAATTTTCTCAGTTTTAATCAAATGCATTTATACTTTATCATTATTCATTACTATTTTTATACTTTTTCCTTCTACTGTGTTATTATTAATTTTCCTGATAAACCATTGACTTGACATGTAATGAGGCAACGCAACATGAGAATAGTGACTCAGAGGAAGAAGATGAGATACCCGAGGAAATTGTCAGGGAAGTTGAAAATTTTGAGAACAAGCCTAAATTCAACTTGGACGAAACAGAAGCAGTAAATTTGGGAGCCGCTAAGACCGTCAAAGAGACCCGCATCATCATTCATTTGGCACCAACAGAGAAGGAAGAGTACGTCCATTTATAAAGGAATATGAGGATATCTTCGCATGTTCATATGACGATATGACCGATTTGAGCACATTTATAGTAGCTCACAAGTTGTCTACCAATCCCATGTGCCCGCCAGACAAACAGAAACTCAGAAAATTCAAACAGGACATGAGTTTGAAGATCAAGGAGGAAGTTACCAAGCAGATCAAATCCAAGGTTCTCAGGGTGGTTGAGTACCCAACATGGTTAGCTAATATTGTGTCAGTTCCGAAGAAAGACGGGAAGGTTCGAGTATGTGTTGATTATCGGGATTTAAACAGAGCAAGTCCCAAGGACGATTTTCCACTGCCGAATATACACATCATGATCAATAACTGTGCTAAGCATGAACTCCAATCCTTTGTAGATTGCTCGTAGGTTATCACCAGATCTAGATGGATGAAGAAGATGCCAAGAAGATAGCTTTTATTACACCTGGGGTGTATACAGTTACAAGATGATGTCGTTCGGTCTAAAGAATGATAGGGCCACTTTCATGAGGGCCATGACAACCATCTTCCATGATATTATACACAAGGAAATAGAGTTATATGTGGACGACGTCATTATCAAATCCAAAAGGGTCACGGATCACATAGCAGACTTCAGGAAGTTCTTCGACAGGCTTAGGAGGTACAATTTTAAGTTGAACCCCACAAAGTGTGAATTCGAGGTTCCTGCAGGAAATTTACTGGTATTCATTGTCAGTCGCTGAGGGATCGAGCTAGATCCGATTAAAGTCAAAGCCACTCAGGAGTTACCACTACCCAAAAGCAATAAGGACGTGATGAGCTTCTTGGGACGGCTTAACTACATCAGCCGATTCATAGAACAGTCCACAGTAATATGTGAACCCATCTTCAAGATGATGAGGAAACATGCCGAGACAAGTTGGGCCGAGGATTGTCAGAAAGCTTTTGATAAGATCAAGGAATACCTATCCACACCGCCAGTTCCGGTCCTGCCAAAACCAGGATGACCTTTACTGCTTTATTTATCCGTGTTAGATAGAGCCTTTGGATGTGTTTTGGGACAATATGATGAGACAGGAAGAAAAGAGCAAGCCATATATTACCTAAGTAAGAAATTCACACCTTATGAAGTATGGTATTCTCTGCTTGAACGTACTTGCTGTGCTCTGACCTGGACAACCCAGAAGTTGAGGCATTATTTTTGTGCCTACACTACATACAGCATATCCAGGATAGATCCTCTGAAGTACGTATTTCAAAAGCCCATGCCTATAGGGAAATTGGCTAAATGGCAGATACTGCTGAGTGAATTCGACATTGTTTATGTAACTCAAAAGGTAGTCAAGGGACAAGCATTGGCAGATCACCTTGCTGAAAATCTGGTGGGAGGAGAATATGAACCCTTGAAAACATATTTTCCTGATGAAGAAGTATCATTCGTAGGAGAAGACATTACGGAAGCATACGACGGTTGAAGGATGTTCTATGCGAGAGCCGCAAATTTCAAAGGAGTAGGCATTGGAGAAGTTTTGGTATCAGAAATAGGTCGGCATTATCTGGTATCTACTAAACTCAGATTTCCCTATACCAATAACATGACAGAATATGAAGCCTGCATACTAGGGCTCAACATGGCAGTCGACATGAACATTCAGGAGTTGTTGGTAATCGGCAATTCAGATTTGTTTGTGCACCAGGTGTAAGGAGAATGTGCTACCAAGAATTCCAAGATGTTTCCATATCTGCACCATGTGCAGGAATTGAAAAGGAGGTTCACGAAGATAGAATTCCGACATGTGCCCAGAATTCAGAATGAGTTCGCCGACGCATTAGCCACTTGGTCATCAATGACACAGTATCCAGATAAGAACTATATTGATCCCATTCCGGTGAGGATCCATAATCAACCGGCATATTGTGCTCATGTAGATGAAGAAGCAGATGAAAAGCCTTGGTTCCATGACATCAAGGAGTACTTATCAAAAGGAGAATACCTGGAGCATGAAAATCACATTCAGAAACGCACGCTCTGGAGATTGTCAAATCACTTCTTCCATAGCGGAGGGAACTTGTACATAAGAACTCCAGATCTGGGTTTGCTAAGGTGAGTCGACGTGAAGGAAACTTCTAAGCTACTTGAGGATGTGCATGTTGGGACATGTGGTCCACACATGAATGGTTTTGTCCTGGCCAAGAAGATACTCAGGTCAAGTTACTTTTGGATGACCATGGAGACGGATTGTATTCAGTATGTCTGCAAATGCTTTCAGTGTCAAGTGCATGCTGACATGATAAAAGTGCCACCAAAAGAGCTCAATGCAACAAGCTCGCATTGGCCATTCGCCGCCTGGGGAATGGATGTTATTGGTTTGATTGAGCCCACGTCTTCAAACGGACACCGGTTTATTCTAGTAGCCATTGATTACTTCACAAAATGAGTAGAAGCTGCATTTTACAAAGCTGTCAAGGATCGTATTGTCTGCCAATTTGGAGTTCCTGAGTCCATTATTACTGACAATGTCGCCAACCTCAACAGTGATCTGATGAAAGCTATATGTGAAACTTTCAAAATCAAGCACAAGAATTCCGCCGCCTACAAAACTTAGATGAATGGAGTCGTGGAAGCCGCCAACAAGAACATTAAGAAGATACTAAGGAAAATGGTAAAGAATCACAAGCAGTGGCATGAAAAGTTACCCTTTGCTTTGTTAGGGTACCGCACTACATTCACACGTCAATCGGGGCAACCCCCTACATGTTGTTTTATGGTACCGAGGATGTTATCCCAGCCGAGGTAGAGATTCCTTCTTTAAGAACCCTACAGGAAGCTGAACTTCGCGATGTAAAATGGATAAGAAGTCGCTATGAACATTTGGCTCTTATCGATGGAAGGAGAATGAACGCAGTATGTCACGGCCAACTTTATCAGAACAAAATGACCAGAGCCTTGAACAAAAGGGTCAAACCAAGACAGTTCACACCAGGGCAGCTGGTATTGAAGAAGATTTTCCCACACCAAGATGAAGCCAAAGTTAAATTATCTCCCTAATGGCAAGGTACGTATATGGTTCACAGAGTACTTACAAGAGGAGCACTCATACTTGCAGAAATAGATGGAGAGATCTGGTCAAAACCAATCAATTCAGACACAGTCAAGAGATACTATGCATAGATTATTTCACATTTTCTTTTCTGATGTAATTGAACTACGCTTGACCTGATTCTCGTTTAAGAGAGGATACGTAGGTAGCCTTATGGGTTCGGTCATATCATAATAAAATTTTCATTCCCCCCCCCCCAAAACCAGAAACTGGGGTAGAATTTGAGGAGGGTCCTCAAAATTTCGGAGCAAGTCCAGCCAACGTCGATGCGCATTAGGAAGGCAGTAATCAGTCAAGAACTGGGGCAGAATTTTGAGAAGGATTCTCAAAATTCCGAAGAAGATTCACCAAGGTTTGCCATCCGCAAACGGTTAGAAATCATCTACCAAACTGGGCAGAATTTTGATGAGGACCCTCAAAATTCCAACATAAGAGAGTTGGAATGCCTTTGAAATGTGTCACAATCGCTAGTTCATAAAAAGTTACTTGATATATCAATGCGCTTCCAAAATAATCCTATTTTTATCAATGAATGCATATTTTCGAAAATTCTATTTTTCATAACAGTCAGGTGCTACCTATGGGAACTCGAAGGGGGCTTCCAGGCAGAGCAAAGCAAGGCCGACAGACAAAGCAAGAACCAACCTCTCCTCATGAAACTTACGATTTTTCTTTGAACACAAGCACATTTGACGATAGCATTTGTACACAAAGCAAATTCACCATCCATTCGGTCGTTAGACGCTAAACATATCCTAGCTAAGATATACTCTACCCTTATCTACTATTTTCTCTTTGCACGAGTCTAATCCTTGATTCCATATTTGCATGAGTATAATCCTTCACTCCACATTTGCATGAGTTTAACCTCTGACTCCATATTTGCATGAGTCTAATCCTTGGCTCCACATTTACATGAGTCTAACCTCTGACTCCATATTTGCATGAGTCTAATCTTTAACTCCACATTTGCATGGGACTAAGCCCTGTCCCGCATTTTGCATGAGGCTAAGCCCTGCCTCCATGTTTGCATAAGGCTAAGCACTGCCTTCTATTTGAATAGGACTAAGCCCTGTCCCGAATCTTGCATGAGGTTAAGCTCTACCTCCATATTTGCATAAGGCTAAGCGCTGCTTTTTCTTTGCATGAGACTAAGCTCTGTTTCCAATCTTGAATGAGTCTAATCCCTAACTCCATATTTGCATGAGGCTGATCCTTGCCTCCATACCTGCATGAGTCTAAGCCCTGACACCATATTTGCATGCGTCTAATCCCGGACTCCATATTTGCATAAGACTAAGCTCTATCTCCAATCTTGCATGAGTTTAATCACTGACTCCATATTTGCATGAGTCTAATCCCGGACTCCATATTTGCATAAGGCTAAGCACTGCCTTCTCTCTGCATGAGTCTAAGCCTTGACTCCATATTTGCAGGAGGTTGATCCTTGCCCATGATTGCTCTATTTCTATTACTATCTACTTGCATTTCAATCGTGTTAAGCTCTGCCCTCCACTTCACAAGACTAAACCTTGTCTTGTTACATCATATTATTGCATATCATGGGCTGAAACATCACCAATCTGTCCAAAGGCGTCATAATCTAAAAGCATCATCCTCATAGCTGGAAGACACCATGCCATGGCCTGAGGATATCTCAAATTTGCATATCATTATTCAAAGGCGTCATGGTTAGGAGGCACCATTTTCATGGACCGAGACCATCATTTCAGGGCCTGTGAATCCCTCATTAAAATAATTCATGGCCCAGGACGTCATGGTCCAAGGACGTCATCTTTAACCGTCTGAAGACAACCTTCATGGTCCAAAGGGAATTTGCATCATGTTTAAATTTTTGCAAATACGTTTGTAGCATATTTTATCTGTAGGTAACCAATAAACAACTGCTATCCTAGCAGGAGCGATCTCACTCTAGTTCCCTCCAACCGTCCTGAGCCTTAACTGCTCATCGTAGTTGCTTCTACATCTCGTGTTTGTTCTTACAATAATTTCATCAGCATACTCCGTAGGTGAATCTAGAACTACACATGGCCTGATTCCTGTAAAACCAGGGATATGTAGGTAACTAGGAAAGCAGAGCTCGGCCTCTTTCTTTCAAAACATCCCATCCGATCAAAATTGGCCATCATTTCTTTACCCGAAAACTCTTTCATCCTTCCCGGGTATAGAGGGGCAGCTGTTGATACCCAATTTTTCCTATATATTTTAAATATGCATAAATACATTCAAAATAGCATATATATGCATATATAAGCATGCACAAGGCTTTTATAATTTTTTTCCAGATTTTTAATGATTTAAATTGATTTATTTTCTCCCTTTTATCCATAAAATCCCCAATAATTATTTCCTAAATTATTAATATAATGATTTATTCATTTAACTTCTATACTTATGCCAAAATATAGCTTATGTAATTTTTATAATTACATTTAATATTTTAAAGCTAAATTGCATATAATTGCAATGTTAGCCCATTTTAAGGTATAATTATATTTTATATGCGTAAAATTGGTCCCTATATTTTTAAAATGTTAATTATGTATTATTAATCATTTTGGCACCTTAAATTATTTTTCAGGAATTATCTATTATTTTTTTATAAATTAAAATAGGGAAAATGGCTATTTAAATAATAGCCAGATTTGGCTTTCAATTGCAGCCCAAATCGGACTTCTCCCCAGCCCAATTTCTTATTACATAACCCAACCCAGGTCCCAAACACTTCCTACCCAACCCAAAAGCCATCAGATCTTGGTCGTTGATCTTTTTTAGATCAACGACCCTCATTTGTTCTTTGCTTTTTTAATTCGTACACCCCCAAACTCTAAACAATTTTCTAAATCCGCCGCCATCAAATCCTCTCATCCTCTCTCTTCTCTCAACTTAACTCTAGACTTTGTCAATCGTCTCCCTTCTCCAGTCATCTCTGGTGACTACTTTTCAACCCCAAGCCTCCAATGGTCACTCTACCGCCTTGCTCATCATCGCTAAGGCCTTCAAGGGTCTTAGGCCATGCTGATTTGGATCTAAGGTTTCTGTTTCTGTTACTCGTGGCTTCTCTGGTGTGATTATGGGCAAAATCACACATTATATGTTACGATCGGTGAAGTTTACAACATGTTCTTTCATTCTATTTGGTCCCTTTGAAACCCTAACTCTTGTTTGAATCTCTTAGATATGTGTTATTTTTAAAGCTTTAAGTCTGTTTCTTCCTATGATTTGCACTGTTCTCGAACTTCTTCTGAAAGATTCTCAACTTTAAACCGTTTTTACTTTCTTTAAAAAATTAGGGTTTCTCGGAGTTCTTTCTACACTTGTTTTAACTGATTTTCTTTATGATTAAACCTCTTTCCTTGCTTATTTTGATCGAACTTATGTTCTTACTGCTTTTAATTCGCCAATGTCAAAAAAGCCCTAATTTCTAAGATTTTCTTTGCTCTGGTTCTGTGTGTTAGCCTGTTTACTTGATTCGTGTAAATCTTCTGTGATTACCATGCTTTGAATGTGTTTTACTGAATCCCTAGCCTACTTACATCACTTTTGTGTGATCGTGTTCACTTTGTTTGTTCATCTCTTGCATCTTTTTGTCGATATGACTGACCTTGCATGTTTGCTATGTCTGTTTGATTGTCTCTGTTTATATATTGAAAATACAAAATCATGACTCCCTCTTGATTGATTCTGATTTCCTTAATTGATGGTTTGATTGAAAGATTTTCTTTTAAAGATTAAAAGCTTTACCTCGTCTGTTAAGCTGACTGATTTCATTACCTTATTTGCTATGATGCTTTATTTCTACTGAGTCGTGTCCTTAATTGATGTTTTATGAATTTAGTCCTAATTGATTACACTATGCTTATTGAACCTTGATTCCTTCCTTATTTAGTCATGTACTGATTCTTCTTCTTGCCTTATATGATATTGAATCTTCCCGTTTGATTTGATTCCATTAACTTAAGGGAGTCCTCCCTTGATTCTCTAATTGATTGATTCCGAGTTCTTCAATTATTTTGTTACTAAGAATCTTACCTTATTTCACTACTTACTTTCAACTATAACTACTCTAAGTCTTTCATTAACACAGACAAACACTTGGTTTTCAAAAACTATCTCTCTTACTAAAAAATCTCTGATTTCTCTTGTGCTATTTTCTACTGTTAGCCGGCTGCAAGCCAAGGCTAATCATCTGTGCTCTCTTTTTCTTTCATTCTGCTTACTTCTCTCTTCACTAGTATGTCCTAGTTTTAATTTAAAGCCTCAACAACAACATGTTTCTCTTATTGTTTCAGTTTCTCTTATTTCTAGTCTGCTTTTACTTGTGGTTCTGTTGTGAAACTTGTAGTTAAGTTACATTATCAGCATGTTGTTATGTCTCCCCTTCACTTTAGACTAATGTATTCCCTTATGTGTGTTTCAAAGCATTCCTTGTCAATTGTCTTTTACTTAGTGTGTACTTACCATCTTATGAATCCCCAAATCCTTATCCCTCTCTATGTGTTTGTGCTCTTCCTGACTGTTTTGTGATTATGCCAGTGTCAACTATTTCTGAGCATGTCCAAACCAGTCCTAAGACCCTTGCTGGGTTATGTGTTTTCAGTCAAATGACTATGTGTCCCAAACCCCTTGATCCCTATATGACTACTGAATTCATTTGGATTCTGTAGACTAGCTGTGTGTGATCCTGTCTTAAGGTGTTTGAGCTTCGTTCACTTCTCCAACTTCTTTTCAAACAATTTCTGTTGCTTTACTAATTCCTTTCAAAAACAGACTTTCTGATCCAGTCCTTAATAAACCTTTTCAACTTGTGTCATGCACTTCCACTTTACTCTTAGTCAATATGTTCTGCCCCATCTAGTATGTGTACTGCCTTGGGATCGTCTTGAGAGCCCTTTGAACTCTGGCATACTGCACTGGTTCAATGCTTGGTTGCTAAGTCTAGGTGTAAGCATTGCCCGGGGTCCTTGAGACCCTTAGGGAACTTTGATGCACCTAGACTCTGATTTGTCAATGGAAATGAGGCTTATGAGACCATTGGAGGCTTTGGGAAACTTGGGCCTAATTGCAGGCTCCCTATAGAATAGCTTCTTGATTTTCTATTTTACTTATGTAATTCATTCATTGGCCTGTAATAATTTGTAAACTGATATTTGGGGTATTTAATAAAAGTGTGGGTAGATGCATGCTTTAAAGGGTAATACGGGTATAAATCCTGCACTTAGGACCTTACATTTAAAGTCTGACTGCTTGCATAAGTAGAAAACATGCTCATAGGTTTGCCCTTTTGAATCTGATTCCTTTGCTTGATAGAAATCATGCCTATAGGATTTCACTCTTAATTTCATTTGCATTAGATAGAAATCATGTTCATAAGGTTCTGCGTATTGTCATGTTAGAAACCATATTTATAGGTTCCAAACAATCATGTCTTAAATCAGTTCAAAGATAGATGCCATGCCTATAGGATTCAACTCCGATTTAGTATTAACGAGTATTCCTGTATGTTGCTGCAAATCGATTAAAATCAGTAATACGCCTAGATATCATGCCTATAGGGATTCTACTCGTAATGATGCCTGACAATCTAATTAGCCTAATAAATAACCTTCATTACGCCTAGTTCATCTTTTAAAACTGGTCTTATTAAGTGTTAAACATTTCCTGAAACAAGTTCTTTCACAATTGCCCCAACCTCATTAGATATCATGCCTATAGGTGTTAAAGGAGTCTATTTCGAAAACCTGATTGTTTCTGCATTAATATGGACACAACATACTGCATATAGGCAAGCCTTAGGGCGTTTTCAAAAACAGCATTTACCTGAAGCTATCTCTGTCGTTTAACGCTTCTGATTCTAATAAGCTTTTAAAAAAAGTGGAATCCCTAGGCAACTACTAGGTTATAACTTTTGGGTATAAAATGTTGTCTGTTTTTGCATAAGTCACATAGAGATCCTGCTTTAGGACTTTGATTAATAAAGACCTTAACTGTCTTTGAGTCATAGTGCTTGTATGTTTGTTTGAGGAGGAAACTTTGGGCCTCTTAATTGCTCCCATTATGTGTGAAAGTCCTAAATGTTTTTGAGTGCCGCCTTAGAGGTTTGCCTTTCTAAACCTTAGGGGTACGTATAGAACTACCTATAGGTAGAGGTCTTAAGTTCCTCCGGGAGCATTAAGAAGGGACAGGTAGCATCACGCAATAGGAATCAATGACCAAACACTTGCTTTACATGACCAATAAGGGGATGGGAAGGGTAGACATGGGATATGATGACTACGCGGTAATGTCACATGCAGCCCCTCATTGAGAAGTGTTTACCGGACATTGCATGGGGTGATCCTATAGGATAAACAACATAGGACCCCACTTTACCAAGTCCTCTCTCTTTATTTAAACTTGTTCAAACCTTTATCCTGTCACTTGAGTTGTCTAACGTGCTTTACTTGCAACCTATTCGATTCAACTGTTTATATGGACTAATTTGTAAATATAAGTTTGGTCGGGACCCACAGTTATGGACCAAGATGAGTGCCTAACACCTTTCCCTCGAGGTTACTTCGAGCCCTTACCCTAATCTCTGGTAATGCAAGCCAACCCAAGAGCTAATCACTCTAGGTGCCCTAACGCACCATAATCCGTTAGGTGGCAACTCTTCAAATACCCAATTTCCGAAAGGAAATGAGTCATTACACCCTGTGAATGTCGAAACCCGGACTCCGCGGAGGAAAAATAGGGTGCGACAAGAATTACATCAACCAAGTGAATCATGAGTTTGATTATTGTCCCTAGACAATTATAGAAATCATATTAAGAACATTGCAGAATCACCTTTAATATTAAAAGTACAAGAGAGTACAACAATTATATTCTATAATGACTCCAAGATAAAGCTAGTTAGAAAGAAGTCAGTATGAAGCTCTCACCGGATTGTGTAAGGAGGTGCGAGTATTATAATAGAGCTTCAAATTGTGGATGTGAATCATACCTATGTGGAAAAGAGGTCATGAAAGAGATAGAAGATGTGATGTAGGATTTTTAAAGTAAGTAAGGTAAAGGTGAACAACGTACGAGATACTCAAATGCAGAAGGTTGTGATTGTCCATAATTCGGACAAAAGTCTAGAAGTATTGGGATTCAGTATCCAAGAATGACAGCGGCGTCGTTAGTGGCATATTTTCCATCCTATGGGTTCTAGGTATCGAGAAGTCTAAATTACAAGAGTAAAGGAGAGTTTGAGACAATGCGATGTCTCCCTCGATGTTCCAGAAATAACGTAAGAAAATCTATGGTGCAAGCAAGTTGAAGGGAGGTTGCGAGAAGTATAAATGGATATGTGTAAAGTGGCAAACTAAAGTATGGTAAAGCGACAAGGTTTTAGAAAGTCAGGACTAAGGATAAGAAAGGGCGAGTGAGAAGACGACGAGAATGGATAAGTCCTTACGATTAAGCCCATAAAAACAAGAAGAGCTAATGGTTTCTCTAAGTTATACAAAGCTCAGTATAGCCTGAATGAACGCAAAGGAGTCTAACACTAATGACATTTAGAAGAAATGGAATGTTTCCCTGGTAGTATAATGAGGGTGTAATTGTGATGGATAAAGAATAACGTTTGGTCTTTCGATTGAGTAATGACTTGAAGAGGATTTCACAAATTGTACGGGGTTAAAATACCCACGTAAGGTGAATCACATTGGGATACTATGAAATACGGTTATGTAAGTATAGTATCGCCCCGGGTGGATCAGTCTAATCATTTCAGATGTTCCCTGATGAAACGTGAACCCTAGCGGCAGTGTTACATAAAAGGTTATGTTATCAAGGGTAGATTATAGATCAATATTGAGGAATAAACAATGGATGGATAAAAGTTATAAAGTATGAGATGAGATTAAGCTGTCATTCTTAAGATGAACAGTAATAGAGAAGCATTAAAGGACATACATTTATATGTATTGCATAAGCAATGAAATTAACCTGGAATTTGGTAGCAGACCTCAATAATGAGAAATCGATGTAAGAGTTACGTTATAATATGACTTATCTTGATGCAGTAAAGTCATACGGATTGATAAATAAATTTATGACATAAGGTATAGCAATATTCATAAGTTCAACAAAGTACCAAGTGAAGGACATTAGTATACCTATAGATGCTTATAGGGACATCTTGCCAAGCTCTATATATGTTTACAAAGTGAGGCCTAGAGATTGGCTAAAATCTGGAGGGAAAAAGAGAGAAGAGTCGCATAAGCGCACTTACAAAGTCAGAGTCATACAGGCTGCATGACAGGAGGTAGCAACAGTTACGAGATTGGAAAGATTTCGACCACAAGTCGTGGTATGAGAAAGAGGATTAAAGGGGGGAATACCCTAGACTTCGGATTTATTCAAAGAATAGTTGCCTACATGGCTAGAAGAGTATTAAAGTGTTCGCAAGAGTTATTGAGAATGATAAGTGCATCAGTCAACATTCGAGGACGAATGTTCCAAAGGGGGGAATGATGTTACACCCCATATTTTCGTATGTAAAAATATGCCATAAGTAAATTGATGAAAGCTCGAAAATGAGATGTTACATCCCGCCTTTTCGTACGATAAAGTTTCCTCGTAAGTTAATCGACGTAAGTTCGGGAGTGAGATTATCGTGAGATTATAAGTATTGTTCTATTTCAAACAAGTGATAAGTAAACTTATGGAAGTGAAAGGGCGAGCGAATCAAAGAAAATGAAATTTCATCGAAATTTGACATTTTGGGGTAAAATACGATCTAAGCTATAGTACCCTATATTTATGGACTAGTGCCATACAAGATACCACATCGCCATAATAGAAAGGTGTGTATGAAGTGTTATAAAAGTATGTAGTATTTTAAGTAATTTGAGATAATTCTCAATTATGTGAATATTTGATTAATTGTGAATTTTTGGTGGAAGATTAACCATGTAATTAAGGATTAAGTGGATAATATTTTGGATAATCTTTATAAAAATGAACTTGGCAGAAACCTAACTAACCTAAGTGAATTTTCAAATAACTTGATAATGTGTCATTCTTAAGGATTAGTCATCACCTTAGTGGGGCCCACACCCACTAAGGTATAAGACTCTTAAAAATTAAGAGATGCAAGCCGGTAAAAACATAAGGACAAGTATTTTAAAATCAGTTTCTTAAACGAATCAACAAAAGTACAGAACAAAACACAATATGAGCAAATATTAGTTCATGATTATGAAATTAACCCCATGCATAAATACTGCACTCTTCAATCCTGAAGGATGTATATCCAACAAGAGAAATAAAATTCTCTGAAGTCAACTCAAAATTTATGAAAATATTGTCCTAGTTCATGAAATTTAAGTACCTAGCAGTAGAGAGGAAGGTTGAATTTACTTTGCAATGCAATCTGGTTCCAATTTACAAGTTCATTAAGAGATGTATTCTCTTAAAAATTCAGCAAGGTAACCATTTTGCGCAAAAATATTCCATACAAAGTTATACTACGTAAAGGCAATGGGATTTTGCGATTCTAAGGGAGTACGGTGCAATCCTTCTCAAGAATATCATACGGATTTTCCCCTACTTCGATTTGCCATTACATGTTAGACGTATTTTCAAGAGAATCGGTCCAGGTATGTTAAGGCTATTCATACTATCTTTTTGGCATAATCTACACGACATGAACGAAACGAGAAAATGCACAACTTCCATAAATGACTCTATTTATAAAAATACTAGAGATGCTTATGTTCTTCATTCCTCATGAGTCATATTATTCTATCATCTGTTCATAGGTCTTAAAAATACGTAAGTTGGTAAAGTTTATTACTCAAAGGCATAATGGTCTTATGACGTACCGAGAGATTTTATTAACGTATTTCATATGCATTTCATGCATTTATACATGCACATTGACCCATAACTAGATGGAGTTATATACGTGTATATATATGTATATATATGTATATGGGATATGGGAAAGGTTATGATGTTATATACACACCACCACTTGATCAGCTGGTATACGTTGATGTTTTTGCCCACATGGCCAAAATGATATGCCCTCTGATGATGTTATGAAACATGTACCTATGCACGACATGGAATTCATACGCATATGCATGATATTATAATTATTTCATGATTTACAAAGTTATTCAGACTTACAGATGGAGTCATTTACTGTATATTTCCTCCATGTCTGTTATGTACTTATTTATGTGCCTTACATACTCAATACATTATTCGCACTGACGTCCCTTTTTTTTTGGGGACGATGCGTTTCATGCCCGCAGGTCCCGATAGACAGGTCAAGAGCCCTCCAAGTAGGCTATCAGCTCAGCGGAAGATGTTGGTGCACTCCGTTTGCTTCGGAGTTGCTTGTTTTGTTAGTATGAGTTAGATGTGTATTGTTTCGTATAGTGGGACTTCATCCCGACCTTTATGAAAATTATGTATTGTTAGAGGCTTGTAGACAGATGTTATGTACGTAAAAGATTATATGGCCTTGAAGGCCTATGTTCAGTATATGAGTGGATATTTGGTCTTATAGGCCCGTATGTCTTACGTATAAGTTAGTATCTTATGTTGTATTCTACTTATATTATGGCAGCCTTCCAGCTCAGTTATCTACGATAGTATGATACATTATGTTGGTACTCAGTTGAGTAAGGTACTGGGTGCCCGTCACAGCCCATCGGTTTGGGTCATGACAGTCCTCATCTCGAGTGATAGGAACATATCGATCCCCAAAACATCGCCGACGCATCTCATATTAAGGTACGACCATCTCTCTTTTCATTTCGTATTTCAGACTAACCCTTATGCAGGCGCCCGATCGAAGCGGTCAGAACGCTAACCCAGCTCGAAGACCTTAAGGTTTTAAAGCATCTGTTGCACTTTTTTCCTTTGAACGAGTTTTTATCCCGAAGAGGGTTTTACCGGCAAGGTTTCTAATGTGGCGACACCTACATGCTACCTAAGGGGGATCCAACAAGTATTCAAGGCTTCTTTTTCAATCAACCCCGAACACTGGAGGGCATCCCCTCGAAAGGTTATTCGGAAAAACCGAGGAACGCCGATCAAGGTTCCAATAGGAAATGATGTACCGGGCCAAACGGTTAAATGAACCGTGTCCGTATAAGCCAGACCCACGGCAACAAAACGACATGTACTTGTGCCAAGCGATCAAAGAATATCTTTTTCCAAAGCATCTCGTACTCCAAGGGAAACTCAGAATTTTCATAGCAAAGATCCCTCCACCGAGAACACCCCAAAATACTCGGAGACTATCGTCAACAACTCGGCACCCGCATGACCTCAGGGTCGGAACAACAAGCTTATAAGCCCTCAATAAGGCATCGCATAAATCACGAAATATATCCAGGAAATAAAAATGTCTCGAATACTCGGAGACTGGCATCATGACCTCATGGTCTGAATCTCTAAATTCGTAAGCCCTCAATGAGGAAATTCCAAGCTTACGAGTAATGGCTCCCGAACCTAAACAAACTCGATGACTTGGAGACTGTCGCCAATCACCATTCATTAAAAAACCCGGGGTTGTAAGACCCCGAGCGGTCAAACTCGGTCTTGTAAAACTTACACAAGGCAACAACAAAAACTGTAAGACCTCAAAAGGCATGAAAATTTTGTAAGACCTTACTACAGGCGTAAACTCGATCCCGAAGCACAAACTGTAAGACCTCAAGGAAGGCATGAATCTTACTTGTACCAAGTATCAACACAAACTATAAGACCTCAAGCAAGTCATGAGTCATACTTGTACCAAGTATCAAAAAAAACTGTAAGACCTCAAGCAAGGCATGATTCATACTTGTACCAAGTATCAACAAAAACTGTATGACCTCAAAAGGCATGAAAGTTTTGTAAGATCTTACTACAGGCATAAACTCGATCCCGAAGTTTAGGCTATATATCGAATTTGTAAGACCCCTAAAAAGGAATACCCTCGATATAGATGCCTAAGCTGCTACATTTGGGACCAAAAATGGCTCTGGCCAAACACAAATGACTACGGTCATACGGTTGTACCGGCCAAACTAACATGACTCAGGGATGCCTGACCGTCGCTACAAAATCATAGGCTATTACTTCGAATCAACTTAGAAAAAAAACAATTAAACTGGCTACCCTTGACAGGCAAAAGAGCTTCGACCACGTCAGCTCCAAATCACAAGGCATTGAGCTACTCAACCTACGAGCCAAACCTTCTGAGTTGCTCGAACATCGCTGCAAATGACTTGAAATCGAGGTTCTTCCTGAACCGAGGACGGGTCAAGCAAAATCATTACAATAGTCCTTAATGAGAGGAAAATAAAGCCTACATTAAAAGGTCGCTTCGACCCAAAGCGTAAGAGCCATTGTCGCAAGCTTACATAAAAGGCCGTATCGGCCAAAAGCGTAAGAGCCATTGTCGCCAGCTCATTCGAAAACTTGAGGGTCAATTGAGCTCGAGTCGTAACCTGATTCAGAGATAGAACCCAAAACAATTAACTACATATTCCTAAGGGCAAAGCGTAAAAGCCATTGTCGTCAGCCTAACGAGCCTCAGGGCCACATGCATAAAAGGTCGCTTCGACCTAAGGTGTAAGAGCCATTGTCGCCAGCCCACACAAATACAAAACTTGATGGTCGATTTAGTTTGAGTCGAAACCCGACTCAGAGACTGAACCCAAAATAGTTAAAATGCATGTGCCCAAGGGCAAAGCGTAAGAGTCGTTGTCGCTAGCCTAACGAGCCTTAGGGCCGTATCACGAATATAAATTTTTCTACTAGCTCAAAGGTCGAATTGACCTGGTTAAAATCTGGACAAACAAAAACACATAAGATACAAATCGTTGGGTTTCCCCCTTATACATACAAGTGATAAAATACAAGCTCCGTTTACAACAAACTGTGAAAGCTGTATACACAAGAACAAGGTAGGAAATAAACGTCTCCCCTCAATTACTATGGCCTGGTAGCCCTTTCCTTTCCATCATGATCATATCCTCTTGAACTAAAGCATTATCACGAGCTAAGCTGAGTTGGACCTCGAAGGCAGGAACTTTAGCCAAGGCACCTTTCTCCTCTGAAGCTTAAAACTGTGCCCGAGCTCTTAGCTCACCACAATCGTTCCTGATTCATTAGGGACGTATCTGCAACGTCTTAAGATATTATCTACACCAAGTTCAAAGCAAATCTCTAGGTGCGCGAAGCTAGCCCTCACACAGATACTGCTCTCAAAAATTTCAAGGATCGAGGTACTATTTGCATGTGACTTAAGGGTCCCAACGGCCCGAGTCTATCAGACCAATTCAGGCTTGGTCCGAGGAACAATGGTGGGATCGGAGAGGAGCCGTGTATATCAACCAAAGACCAGAAAGAATACTCGCAGCCGAGTTAGATATTGACAATAGTCAGCAGAGGCATGCATTACGAATTCCCACAAATGTAAAAGAACATGGCAAGCATCAAAGACGAAAAGTCGAGAAAATACTTTTATATTCATATTCGTAAACATTTGGTTCCTTACATATGATTACAAAAGCCCACAAGGGGTCCCTATACAGAAACAAAAGAGCGAAGGGATGCACACCCATACTGAAAGCCTAAGGGCCTAGTCTACCCTCGAAGGTTCATCTCCGGTAGAAGCATCTCCGAGCGCCACCTCCTCGAGCTCTCATCTCGAAGGAAATTCCCTCGATTGCCACCTCCTCTAGGTTCCCAGCTCGATCCTACGGAATAACATCACCAAGGGAGAAGATAAAGAAGAGGAAAATGAGAGGATGCAGAAGAGACAGAAAAATGAGACATAACCCGCCGAGCCAAAGGTTCAAGATTCGGCGGGTCCCAGCCTTAACAGCTGGTTATGCCATTTTATCCCTTGGGAAAAAACCCAAGGGATGAAGTGCCACACCAGGCAAGGGTAGGAGAGTAAGTAGCGGTGTATAGTCCGAACAATCTCCTGAGCAGCGGTGTAGAGTCCAAACGCCCTTTTAGATCGGAGGAAGCCGGCCGCCCCCGTATCATTATCTCGAGCTAATAAGGATAGCAGTAGTAGGCATAACAACAATAGCAACGACAAGACGGTATGATCTCGCTCGACAAGGTGAAGCTCAAGAAGAAGGCCACCACACAACTGATGAGAATACGGCCAAACAACCTTAAAGCCATGATCCCCAAACATGGTGATTGGCAATAAAGAAAGATGGCGAGAAGAAAGGGATGAATGAATGGTGGAAGGCACTTGGATAGAGAGATAATGCCAGAATACCCCCATTTATAGGGGCCGATAATGACATGGCCGTTAATGCCTTTGAAAGACAAATCGGCAGACGCAATCAATGCGTTCTCGAAAGAAGAATTGATGACGATACTGTCACTTTAAAGAATGGGAATCGACAGTGCATTGAATGGCATCGAAAAGACAAGTCCATAGGATGTCCCGGTTATCGTGAAGACTCACATCATAGGTTGTGTCATTGGTATGACATCATCACGGGAAGCCCGAAGGGTCGGGCATTAGAATTATTTCCCATGGCTTTATTCTATGAAATGCGGAGACTATCTGTACGCAGCGAAATCAAAGGGTCCGATTTCTTGCTATTAGTTCATTTGAGAAGAATATCTCAAGGCCTCGAGGATGTGAAGCTGAGACCGAGTTCCCTCCCTCCAAGCTCGTTGGGGCCCGGCCTAAAGGGTATATCGACCGAGGCTAGAGTAAAAATGGGGAGTTCCCAGGGCACATGGCTAAGTTTGACAAAGCCAGCCTGCCCAGAACCTGTATCAGGGTATCGCGTCTAGCCGTCCCAACTCCATATCTTTGTAATTAATGCTTTTCGTACTATATTGGGATTCCCCTCCTATATAAAGGGGATTCTTACCATTTTGTAGAGAGCCTGTTGTTGCTTCAACTATTCTACATAAGATAAATAACAACTCTCTCTCTCTCTCTCTCTCTCTCATTTCTCTCTAACATATTCCTTCGATATTATTGCTCATGTTTATTGCCTTCATACTTGTTCTTCATTAATTGCTTGTCATTGGCCATAAAGAGCCTCCCTTAATTACATCCTAACTATTAGCCCTTTCCCGATTATCCCCGATAGCTAGAGAAAGAGCCCAGGCATCGACCTCGAGGCCCCTCATCGGTCAGTCTGAGGCCCCAATAGCCAACCCCTCGGTTTAGTTATAACTCTACTTTAGTTAGCATTGTAAGGCCCCATGAATTTCCTACTCAGAACCCCGAATCCCGTGGTGCCAAGTTAGGATCATGTGTTAGAGATGCATAACCGCGGTTCAGACCTTTTTGGACTGATCTATGATATAAAAAGTCAAGAAATAATGTTTTCCAGAATGTCCGAATTGTCAGCAAGTAAAGGCTGAACACCAAAGGCCCAGCGGATTGGCTCAAAGCATAGAAATTCCAATGTGGAAATGGGAGATGATCAACATGAATTTTGTGGTAGGGTTACCACGCACTCCATGCAAGTTCGACTCAATTTGGGTGATTGTTGATCGACTCACGAAGTCATCACACTTCCTGCCAGTAAAATCTACTGACACAGCGGAACAATATGCTCAGATGTATATCAAAGAAATAGTCAGGTTACATGGCACTCCAGTCTCATTCATTTCAGATTGAGGGGCTCAGTTCACAGCCAACCTTTGGAAGAAATTTCAGCAAAGTCTGGGTACGTGGGTAAATTTTAGCACAACTTTTCATCCACAAATCGATGGTCAAGTAGAGCGGACTATTCAGATGCTTGAAGACATATTGCGCGCTTGTACTCTCAATTTCAAGGGCAGTTGGGATGACCATTTGCCACTCATCGCCGCAGTTCGGACCTTTTTGGACTGATCTATGATATAAAAAGTCAAGAAATAATGTTTTCCAAAAAATGCGATTCTGCGGTCGAGAATGCGGTCGCATATCAAGTATGCGGACCGCATAATCGCCGCAAAATGAGTCAGTGTGTTGGTCAAATTTGAGGTCGACTATGCGGTCAAGTATGCGATCGCATAACCGATATGCGGACCACATAGTCGTCGCACATTTCCCTTGGGATTTTGTGAGAGGTAGTTCTGCGGTGCATTATGCGACTGCAGGCTATGCGGACCGCAAGGTATGCGGACCGCATTTCTGCCGCATACCCAGGCAGTGTGTTCAGATTTTGGGAGCACTTTGCGATCCATTCTGCGGGCCGTATTTCCACTTTTGCGATCGCAGACCTGACTCGGGGCTCCAATTTTCTAAATTTTAAACCCGACCCCTTATCGATATATTCGGTATTATAGCTCATTTTGAGCATATTTTCTGATGCTTTTAGAGAGAGAGGGTCTTAGAGAGGGAAGTACTTCCCATCAAATTACTCCATGAAACCTTGCCAAATCTTTGAAGATAATCAAGTGAGGGCACCTAAATCTTCATCCCAAGAGGTAAGACTTCATTGCCTCAGCTCTTATTCATATGCTTAGCAATAAGGGATCATAGGTGAAGTAATTTATGGGTATAGGAATGAATTTCTTGCATGCATATCACACCACAGAATATTGGGAGGTAGTGAACTAAAAAGGAAAGCAATTGGGGTATAAAATGATAGAAATTTCTCTTAAAAGGGCCTAAGATCACAATGCACTTTTAGTGTTTGATAGTATGCTCAAAACAAGCTAGAATCTCAATCTCGTCTCTAATTCTCAATTTAATTTGTAGTTCTTACACAATAGATCAAAGTGGTAAAAGTTCCGGAATTTTGTAAGGAATAAGGAAATCTTTATTGAGGTATGTATGGCTAAAACCCCGTCTTTTAGAAATTGAGCTTCATCGGTGCTTGTGTGGGCATGGCAAAATTAAAGTTGAATTGTTGCATTGCTTATTATTTTACATGAGTTGGTGTTGTAACCCTATGTGTGTGAAAAATGTGTCCCAACATAATCAACGTGCTATCTTGACAGCTTGAAAGGGGCAAAGGTATGAATTATGTATTGGAAATATTTAGACCTTAAATTGAGATTGCAGCTGGATATATTGTGCTATCTACGTGAAATCTTGTCTATGTTTACAATTTAAATTGCTCTTGTGTGCACCTACTGTCCTAACTAGCAAAGCTAATATTTAAAATTTGGAACGATGTAAAATGCGGCCTAGTGCCAAGAATGATTTGATAAGTCATGGCCCCAAGTGCCTATGAAATGATATATGAGAAATGAATTGATTTATGAGAAGGGAACAATGCCTTGATAAGGCGACCTAGCCGATCGGGTCGAGATCGGACTCCGCTTAAGATAGCGGTGGTATTGGAAAGGTATTGTGAATGAATTCCGGGAAAGAAGGAAAATGAGATTGTGATTGAAGCATATGTCTCAAATGAGGAAACCTAGCCGATCGGGTCGAGATCAGACTCCGCTCAAGATAGCAGTGGTATTGTGAACAAATAATGAATAGTGTGAAATGACCCAAACTAAAAGCTATGGGAAAATGATGTGAAAGTTGTATGATTCTTTTATTTGATAATGTGGTGATCGTTTAAAGTTTTGAGTTATACTTGTGATTTCTTATTCTTGTATGAAAGTTCTTTCTAAGTAGATGGTGTTTAGTTATACATACTAGTACTATTCCATGGTACTAACGTCCCTTTTGCCGGAGGGCGCTACATTTTTTTAAATGAATATAGGTGGCTCCATAGCGGATAGTGCCTATCGTGTGTAGCGGAGAATCCTCTTCTCAAACTCTTGGTGAGCCCTTTCCTCCTTCAAAGGGTTTTGTGACATGCCTTTTGTTATAGATGTCTATTTTTAGGTATAGCCGGGGCCTTGTCGTCGGTGTTGTTATCGCTGTCTTGGGTATCCTTAGAGGCTTCGTAGACATATGTGTGGGTTATGTACGGGCTTTGGATGGGTCTACGAACTATGATGTAATTCAAATTCTCGTTTTGCTAAAGTGTAATTGTATGTAATCTTGGGAACTTAATTACGGATTAATATTGTGATTTATAATGGACTAACTTTGTAGAATGCACTATCTTTCCTCGTCTAAGCAAATGAATGAATGCATGGTTTCCTTATTCGTATCGAGTTGGGAAGGAAGTGTTTGATAAGGCTTGCTCAGTTGGGTTTACTTGATTGAGCGCCGGTCGCGCCTCCCGAGGTTGGGGCGTGACACGCATTTTGTCTTTAAACTTCACATACCTAGCATCAACTCTTAACAACTAGCATAAAAATAGATCAGGTATTTTTAGAGTCCCATCAACAATTTTAATTGTTATTACCATTTTCACGGTAAACAATTATTATTTGAAGCTTTAGAACAAATGTCCGGTTATGCAAAGTTTATGAAGGATTTGGTGACAAAGAAGCATTCGATGAATTTTGAGACTATCAAAGTCACTCATCAAGTGATTGCAATTGTGCATTCAATGGCTCCTAAATTGGAAGATTCCTGGTGCTTTCAAAATCCTTTGGACCATTGGAAGTGCCGAGTTTGCTAAAACTCTTTATGATCTTGGGGCAAGTATCAATTTGATGCCTATTCGGTTTTCAAGACTTTGAGAATTGGGCAACCAAGGCCCACATCTATGAGATTACAAATGGTCGATCATACCATGAAGAAACTGTTGGGAGTAATTGAAGATGTATTGGTTCGTGTTGATAAATTTATTCTTTCGGCAGATTTTATCATTCTTGATTGTGAAGTGGACTATGAGGTGCCGATTATTCTTGGAAGACATTTCCTTGCTATGGGAAAGGCTCTTGTTCATGTGGAAGCCGGAGAACTCACTTTCCGGGTGGGTGATGAAAAGGTGGTGTTTCACGTGTGCAAATCTATGCGGCAACCAAATAGCAATGAAGTATGTTCTTTCGTGGACTTGGTGACCGATGTGATTGTTGATGATACAACTGTCACAATCAATGTGGGTGATATGTTGGAGGCCATTTTGCTCAACTTTGACGATGACAAGATGGATGGCTTTATGGAATGTGTGAATTCTTTGCAAGGAATGGGGTCGTACAACTATACACCCCGTAAACTCTCCTTGGATCTTTAAAATAGGAAAGCTCCTCCTATAAAGCCTTCAATTGAAGAGCCTCCTACCTAGGAGTTGAAGCCATTGCCTCCATATCTTCGGTATGAATTTCTTGGCCCTTTTTATACTTTACTAGTTATTCTTTCCTCTTGTTTGACTGACGTATAGGTAGATTCTACATTAGCGGTGCTATAAAAGAGGAAGAAGGCTATTGGGTGGACATTGGCAGATAGTCGAGGGATAAGGCCCACATGTTGCATGCATAAGATCAACTTGGAGGAAGGCTCCAAACCGTCTATTGAACATCAAAGGAGATGAGGCCATGCAAGAAGTTGTCAAAAAGGAGATTATCAAGTGGTTGGATGCTAGGGTTGTTTATCCCATTTTTGATAGTTCGTGGGCTTCTCCAATTCAATGTGTCCCAAAGAAGGGGGCATGACGGTGGTCACCAATGAGAAGTATGAGTTGATTCCTACAAGAACGGTGACCGGTTGGAGAGTGTGTATGGACTATCGCAGGCTCAAAAAAGTCACAAGGAAGGATCACTTTCCACTTACTTTCTTAGATCAAATGCTTGATAGGTTGGCTAGTCGTGCTTTCTATTGCTTTCTTGATGGGTATTCGGGCTACAACCAAATCCTTATTGCTTCGGAGGATCAAGAGAAGACAACTTTTACATGTCCCTAAGGTACTTTCGCCTTCAAGCGGACGCCATTTGGTTTATGTAATGCACTGACGACTTTTCAAAGGTGTATGATGGCTATCATCACGGACATGGTGGAGGACTACCTTAAAGTTTTCATGGATGATTTCTCGGTGGTTGGGGATTCCTTTGATGATTGCTTTGCTAATTTGGATAAAGTATTGGCAAGATGTAAAGAAACGAATTTGGTGCTAAATTGGGAGAAGTGTCATTTCATGGTCGAGGAAGGTATTGTCCTTGGCCATAAGATCTCAAAGAATGACATTGAAGTCGACAAGGCAAAGATTTAGGTGATTTCTAAACTTTTACCTCGAATTTCGGTGAAAGGCGTGCGGAGTTTCTTATGCCACGTGGGATTTTACCAACATTTTATCAAGGATTTCACTCTAGTGGTGAGCCCGTTCTGCAAGCTTTTAGAGAAAGATTCTAAGTTTCACTTCAATGATGATTGCATGAGAGCCTTTGAATTGTTAAAGTTCAAGTTGACGACCACTCCCATTATCATCGCTCCTAATTGGAGTATCCCTTTTGAGCTTATGTGCGATGCTGGTGACGTAGCGATTGGGGCTATTTTGGGGAACACATCAACAAGATTTTTCATCCAGTCTACTATTCTAGTAAGAACATGAATAGTACCCAAGTCAACTATACCATTATGGAGAAAGAGCTCCTTGACATTGTATTTGCAGTCGAGAAGTTCCGCCCCGATGGGTGCCAAGGTCATTATCCACACGGATCATGCGACACTTCGTTATCTTATGAGCAAGAGTTTGCTATTGACATCCAAGATAAAAAGGGGAGTGAAAATCAAGTGGCGGACCACTTATCTCGTTTGGAGGAGGAGGAGAGGCCGCATGATGGCCTTGAAATAAATGACTCCTTCCCCAATGGGAATCTTTTGGCTATTTCAATAAAAGAGGTATCATGGTTTGCGGATCTAGCAGATTTCCTTGTGTGTGTTATCATCCCGGATGAGTTCTCTTCAAACCAAAGGAAGAAGCTCAAATGGGATTGTCAAGATTATTATTGAGATGAACCGTACCTTTTCTGGATTTGTACGGATGGGGTGATTAAAAGATGTATACCAAAAGAGGAGCAATGTAAAATTCGTGGGCTTGTCATTATTCGCCATATGATGGTCACCATGGTGGAGCAAGAGCGGCGGCCAAAGTGCTAATTTGCGATTTTAATTGGCCCACTATTTACAAGGATGCAAGTGATCTAGTGAAACAATGTGATGAATGTCAAAGGGCCGGTGGAATCTAAAAGAAAAATGAAATGCCCCTCACCAATATTTTAGAGATTGATATTTTTGATGTGTGGGGTATTGACTTCATAGGTCCTTTTGTGAGTTCTTGTGAAAACATCTACATCTTGGTCACGACTGATTATGTGTCTAAATGGGTTGAGGCCATTACTCTACCCAACAATGAAGCGAGAAGTGTGGTGGTGTTCTTGAAGAAGAATATTTTCACAAGGTATGGCACTCCGCGGGCTATCATAAGCGATGGGGGATCGCATTTTTGGAGCAATTCTTTCGACACCTTACGTACCAAGTATGGTGTCACTCATAAAGTCACGACTCCCTATCATCCACAAGCAAGCAGTCAAGTGGAAATCTCCAACCGAGAGATAAAGAGTATATTGTCCAAAATAGTGAATGCTAATTGGACGCATTGGTCCAAGAATCTTGATGATGCATTATGGGCTTATAAGACGGCTTACAAAATACCTATTGGAATGTCTCCATATCGGTTGGTGTTAGGAAAAGCTTGTCATATTTCGGTAGAGCTTGAGCACAAAGCCATGTGGGCTCTCAAAAAGTTGAATCTTGATTGGGATGTAGCCGCTAACTTGAGGGTTGCACATTTGAATAAATTGGATGAGTTCCGGTACCATGCTTATACAAGTTCGTTCTTGTACAAAGAAAAAATGAAGTGCCTTCATAACAAATACATTTGGAACAAAGATTTCAAGGTGGGAATCTTGTTTTGATGTTCAACTCACTGTTGAGGATGTTTCCCAAAAAGCTAAAATCTAAATGGAGTGGTCCCTTTGAAATTGTGGGTGTGATGCCCTTTGGTGCATTGGACTGCAAGAACAAAAACAATGAGGTTTCCCAGTCAATGATCACTGGGTGAAGAAATATTTGGGAATAGTTGGTGATGGCCATGTAGTGGCGGTGATTCATTTCAAATGATGGTAATCTGTGTCGTGCCGCGACGTTAAATCAGACGCTTTTTGGGAGGCAACCCATGTTTCTTTATCTATTCTTTGTTTCTTCTGTAGTTAGGTGTTATTTTGGTGCTAACTTTATTTGAAGTGTGTTTCAGGGATGAGTGTGCCTTACAAGAATTGTGGACAAAAATTTGGTCAAGTGCTGAAAGAATTGCGGACTTCAAGGTTGCACAAATGACTTGCGGACCGCACAACTGAACGATGGAAAATGAAAACTCTCTGAAGTTGGCCTGTCAAAAAAATGGCCAATCTGTTGCCGCAACACAAATTTTGTGGTCCGCAACAGAGATCTGTGGCCACACACACAATTCTATGGACCACAAAAACAAAAGGGAAATTAAGCCCCTAGGTAACAGAGTGCGGATCACAATTGGAATTCTGTGGCCGCACTCATTTCTTTTTCCCTTTGCAAAAATCGACAAGTATAAATAGAGGGCTTAGGGCTACCGTTACCCTTTTCCCTCTCTCAGCTCACAATTGGAACTAATTTAGAATCCTTTGTTAAATCATATGTCCACATGTCTAGCAACTGTTGATCACCCATTTCTTGCACTCGCTCACTTGGTATGATTCCATAATCTTGTTAATTTCTCTTAATTCTTTTTGTTTTTAGATTTTTAGTCAAAATTTTAGGCCATTTGTCTATTGAATCTAATTGTACATACTTGTGGGGTAAATCTGTAGTGGGTCAACTAGTACTTGCTAATTGGGGAATGGGTAAATAAATTTTCATGCTTAGATGTTGTTTCCATGTCAAAAAATTTCAAAAATTTCAAGCCCTAGGGTAAATATGACTATCTGTCGTAATTGGTTGAAATTTGCAGCCGCACAAGAAATTATGCGGTCCACAGAAGTTCAAATCTAGGGTACTTTAGAAAGGCATGGTTCTGCGACCACAATGAAAAATGTGAGGACCTCAGAAATCCCATTGCGGCCGGAGAACAACCTATATCGTGTGACCAGAGAGTTGTCAAATTGGTGACTCTCATGTGTTGCCTCAAGAGAATTTGTGCGGACCGTAGAAAATTGGTTACGGCCAAAAATAGTTGATTCTCTGTCATCAGAGAGTTGGCATATTGGCAGTATCTAAGTTGCGGCCGCAATGAGAAATGTGCAGACCGCAATCCATTTCTGCGGCCGTAATGGAAAATTGAACAGTCTGTAATGCCTATTCTTAGGCCGCAATGGAAATTCTATGGACCGCAATTCCCTACCCTGCAAGCATGTTTCTGTTTTGTTTTTCATTGTATCTTCTGGTGTGTCATTACATTCATTCTGTGTCTGAACTTGAATTGAAACCAACAATCGCCTTTGCTTGGTACAAAACATGGTTCGAATCTAGAGGCAAAGGCGACACTTCAAGAGGAAGGGGTGACCCTTCTCGGGAATGAGGGAAGAGACTCTTGCCTAGTTCCCAATAGCAGGAAATGAGAAAGAAGACAACAGTCAACAGAGGGAGAGGTGCAGACCTCTCGGAGACCAGTTCTTATGACCCGCCTAGGGATGTATTAGAGGGAAACTTAGCCTCTGTACATGAGTAGTCGGTCGTCCAATCAAGGCTACTAGGGAGATACTAGCTCAGGGATAAGCCTTCATCATCACAAAGCAGTTCTGAGGGTTCGGAGAGTGCCAGTCAGGCTTCTGAGCCTTCCACTACACCTATTCCCCAAGCACCAGAGACATCCGTTCAGGAAATCCCATATGATGACAAAGGGGGAGATGCCACAGTTGTTGGCCTTGAGTGGTCGAAGAAGAAAGAGGTGCGAGAGGACCATTTCATCGGTTTGGCTGCTTTCTCTAGCTTCCGTGAGTGGTGTCCAGTGAGGTCGCTCACTCTTGAGCAACAGTTCTAGTTGAAAGATCTATAAAGTACAACCCTGCAGTTTTGAGGCAGTTTTGAGAGCGCAAAGGATTGATGTGGTTTACCCGGGTGGATGCTAAGGAGTACATTATCCAGGAATTCTATGCCAATGTGGCGCATATTAAAAGGGGGACAAAGGTGACGAAATCAAAAAACCTCAAGGTGCGAGCACCCATTGAACACTTATTTGGGATTTGATGATGTTGAGCCCACAAAGTACTTAGAGAAGTGTGCACTTGGGGAGGCAACTCGTCCTTGGTTAGTGGAGATGCTAGCAGCTCCTGGACCACCACCACCATGGATCACAGTAGGGGTTCCTATTTAGAGGAATACTTTGAACTTTGAGGTGAAGGGGTGCCGGAATGAGACCTATCTTCCAATTCCGCATGCAGTTCTAGTTGATTCTATCATGGCCAGGTACCCGATCAATGTGGATGTTGTGATGTCAGCCAATATATTTGTGAATGCTAGGCAAGCCGACTCGTCCTACCCATATACCAACACCATTACAGAGTATCTCATGATGCAGGGTAGAACTGAGGGATTATGACTCGAAGGTGCGACCAAAGAAGCCTTTTTCATGGTACTTTGTGATAGATGCTATAAACCCAAAGAAGAAGGTTCAGCCTCCTACCACTGCGGGCCAGTCTGACGAGATAGCTATGGTAGTTACGGAGGAAATTTATGGTCCATCCACTTTGGACGGGCTTTCCTCCAGTGCTGCAGTGATGCCTCCACCACCATCTTCAATTCCCACTACATTTCCTGCCATAGGTTCTACCTCGGCATTGAAGCCGGTGACCATGTCTACTGCTCCACTTTCTGCTACGAGTCTTCCAGACACTAGTGAGCCTCAATAATAGGATGCAGACAACCACTGCAAAGCTGTCTGACATATCTAGTATTGTTGCAGCACAGTCATCTATCCAGGCACCTCATGTTCCTCCGACAGTGGAAGATACATTGAAAAAGCTCCTGGAGAACCAAACCACTATCATGAACACTTTGGTACAGCATGGGTCAGTGATTGAGGAGCTGGGAAAAGAAGCAAAAAAATGAGAAAGTCCCACTCCTCCAAGAAATCAGTTGACAAGCTCTAGGGACAAGTGACCAAGATTGCAGTAGCCGGAGATCTCCCATTTGAGATGTTAATTGATCTAGCTCTTAGAGCACCATCAGCTCTATTGGAACTATCTAGCCAGTCTAAGGAGCCAAACCTGGCTGCTAATACTGTCGAGGCAGTGCGCCAGATGTTCACCAACCTAGTCACTCCTAGAGTTAAGGATAATGAGATCCAGTTGGAGGCGACTGAGGGCGGTGGCATTGTTGTGGACACATAGATGTCCAAGGAGCCATAGGGAGTGTTTTTCACTCTTTCACTTCCTTTACTCTTATTTTGTTAAGCATTGAGGACAATGCTTATATTTATTCGAGAAGGGGGGGGGGGGCTTGGAGGCATTTGATCTTATTTGATGATTCTAAGATAGGGCTGTAATTAACTTGATACTATTTTCTTTTTCTGTCTCATTATGCATTTATTTTCTCTCCTCTCTCATTATGTATATTCGTTATGCTTTCAATAGTGTTTGCTTTGTAGTTTCTTTATGTTTGTTTTATTATTAGTTAGTATTTAATTTAGTAGCTTCTTTTTAAATTAGTAGCTTATTTTTGATTTAGTAGCTTCTTTTTATCTTTTAGTAAATAATAAGTCTTTGATTTTCTTAATGTCACGGTTATTTCCAAAAGTAGTTTTTGTGTGGAGCGGGTGACTTTTTCTATCAATGGATGGTGTGATAACCTTATTAAGGGAATGAGTTCGTTTTATGTTTAGGTAATAATATAGCAGTAATGAATGAAAAGACTAGATTAAGTCAAACTTGAAGAGTCAAACATGCTTCATTTGGCGCCGACACACTTAACTACGTGCTTCTGGTTAGAGACAAGGTTTTTAAAAGGAAATAGCTCTAGTCAGTGACTTTGTGACTCTTATGATGACTTAGGCAATCATCGAGTGGTTTAATTGAACCAAGTGATTTTCAATCTTGAATGTGGTCATTGTGGGCCCTCGAATCTATCCTCTATAATAATTTAGTTGTGTGAGGGGTGAGATGTTTTGTTGCTAGTCTAAATATCCGTGCAAAAGGTCTAGAACTTGCCCCGAATGTGTTTCAAGGCGAAATCTTAAGTTTTGCTTGGCTTGAGAAGTGATTATATGCCTTCCTTGACCCGCTTGAATTTTCCATTGCCTACCAGTGTTGTTATCCCTAGTCAACCCATTTGAGCATCGAGCCTTTCTCATCTGATAACCATCTTACAAGCCTTTACCCGTTTTGTCGTGACCCTTTCTTGGCACACGAGCTTTCCTTAACACTCTTGTGAAACGATGGGCTAAAAATGTAAGTTTGGGGGGAGAAGAGGAACTTGAAAGAGGCATCAAGGAACAAAAAGAGAAAAGAAATGATGAGAAGGAAAGAGCAAGAAAAGAAAAGAACAAAAAGAAAAATGCAAAAGAAAGTGAATAACTGGAAGAGTTGAAGGGTTTCAATGAAAGGTAATGATCCAAAACATGGAGAAATCAAAGAGGGAGAAAATGAATATCATGATCGAGAAAGAGTGATGTTAAGTCTCTCTAGTTCCTCAAGGAAAAGAAAGTGCCTCAAAAAATTGGCAAAGCATGAGCTCAGAACAAAAAAATGGAGTGCTTAAGGAAATGTGAACCCACGCAACCATAGTGTATCCAACCTTAGTCCAAAAGCATTCATTACATCCAAAAACCCTACTTTATTTAAAGCTGAGTGAGCTTACATTAGTGGTGATCTACATGAGGGGCAAGCCTATGGTACTTGAAGCCGTACTTGCGACATTCTCTTGAGAGAGATAAGTGAACCTTCCATAAATCTTTGGATTGAGTGCTAAAATTCTTAAGTGACCTAGGCAAACGAAGAGTAGAGGAGAAGGAGTTTGGGATCCACAATGACCTACATGAGAGAGTGAGCTTCCTTGATGAATAAAGTCAACTTTTGATGCTCAAGTGTCACATTAGAACTACATGCGTGTAAATGTTTAACTTGTCACCTTGTTGATAATACATAAGTAGTGTGGTAATTGTTGGTCCCAACTGATGTGTGAATGGCTCACCTTTGACTGGCTGAAATGACCCTTAACTTGTGGAGGTGAGAACTATTTTATTTGCTTGAGTACAAGCAAAGACTTAAGTTTGGGGGAGTTTATAAGTGGGGATTTTGACTACTTATTAGCACCTTTTAGCTTTTATTTTAGTCAAAAAGCATTGAGTTAAATTCCCAAAGCTGATGAAATGTGCAAAATTGCAGGAATGTTGGAAGTGGACTTCCAAGATGAAATCCGACTTTAAAAGGAGTAATCTAAACACAAGACAATGAAAGGCACAGAAGCTTACAAAGTTCAGACCGCAGAATTCCATATATGGCCGCAAACAACGAAGGAAATCCCAGCAGACTTTCTAGCAAACTGCGGATAGCATAGGAATTGAACGGCTGCAAAAGAAGAGCTTGAGATCAACTTCAGAGGGTGTGCAAATTTCCAAGTTCCAAGTGTCTCAGAATTGCGTACCACACAAGAGTTGTGTGTCCGTAGAAGTAAAGATGTGGACGTAGAAGACTAGGTCACGGCCGCAGTGCTAAATCTGCGAACTGCAGAAGTATTGCCTCGTGGCCGCAGCTAAGAATTGGGCGGCAGCAAAATCCCAGCTCCTATAAGATGAAGAATTCTGCGGATATCACATGGAATTATGTGGCCACAGAACCTCCCGAGGGGCATTTTTGTGCGAAATTTCCAGCCTTGTATAAATAGACGAGTTTCATAAAATTAGGTTAAATTTTGACATCAGCAAGTCTTGTAACCGTTTTTCTTTGCCTCTTTTGGAAGTTTTCCATATTTCGGAGTATTTTACTATAGATTTTATCATTTTAACTTTACAATATGAGATTAATTAGTATTGCTTCTTCTATTTCTTCAATTTCAAGCATGAGTAGCTAGATTTTTACTAGGGTTGTGACCCAACCCTAGTGTGTAAACCTTATGAGTAATCTAATTTAATGCTTGTTTATTATTGGGTGTTTATTATTTAGCCTTGTTCATGGTTTAATTGAGTTGCAGATTCATGTTAGAAATCATGTTAGGCTATACGCTTATCATGTTGAGACCCACTGTGGCCATTTCTGCCGTTGAATTATTTGCTTAGATGGCAATTTTGTGCTCAGTCATATCCATCATTTGCATATCATATCTCAATCTCTGTTACTATTTATTGTTGTGTTATATATCATTATTTGGGATAATTGGCATGAGATTTGTGAGTAGGAGAGACTGGAGAGATTGATGACTGAGTTGGGGCCTGAGAGCCGTGTTGTGAGTGAGATTTATGGATCATGTTGCACGCCACAGTAGGATTTATGGCTTATATATCGATAGGGGTGTGCGGCCGCATCATGCCTATTTGGCTTTATCATTATAGGATCAGGTTGCACGCCGTAGCAGGCCGAATTGGCTTATTATTAGCACTTGGGCAGGATTTGCCCCTCTAGAGTCTTACATACCAGCAGGGAGCATAGGTACAGTGCTGAGTGACCGAGTATGATGAACGAGAATTGAGACAGTCAGATTGAGTACTCTAGGAGTGTGAGTGCATGACGTTTTCATTATGTTACATCACATGTGATATGCTCATCAACATGTGGATATAGAGATGTAATATTCCTCATATCAGTCCTACTTGGCATATTTTATATGTACTGAGCTTAACTGTTAACCTGAAAACATGTCTACATTCCTGTAATGTGTACCAACAGATATATGAGTTTCTCTGAGATATTATTGTCATTTTTCCTATCATTTCCATAGTGTTAAATTTTGTATTCTGACTCTATTGGTTGAGCTCGTCACTGCTTTCAGCCTAAAGGTTAGTTTTGTTACTTATTGAGTTGGTTGTACTCATACTACACTCTGCACTTCGTGTGCAGATCCAGATATTTCCGGACATGGTGGTTGCTGATTTCTGGAGCTTTATCAGTTCGAAGATTATTGAGATAGCTGCATTAGCGTCCGCAGACCTTGACTCTCTTCCTTTATCTCTTAGTTTTATTTATACTATTATACCTTCCTAAACGGTGTTTCAGTTGTCAGATCATGTTTTTATATAGATGCTCATGTACTCAGTGATACCCAGATTTTGGGGGAATATTGTATTGAGTCGCGGTATTTTCATATCAGTATTTATGATATTTTACTCTTAATCTTATTTTATTATGTTTTATAACTTAAAGAATGCATGGTTTATTGTTGTTTTCGGCTTTCTTAATATTGCGATAGGCGCCATCACAGCATGTAAGACTTGGATCATGACAAGTTGGTATTAGAGTCTAGGTTACATAGGTCTTACGAGTCATGAGCAGGTTTAGCCGTGTCTTGCATATCTGTACAGAGACATCTGTATTTATCTTTGAGAGGCTGCTGAACCCTTAGGAAAAATTTCACTTTCTTGTATTCTTGTCACGCGAATTTATTTGTTTAGGAAACAAAACTTCTATTATTCTATTGTCTCACAGATAGTGAGGACATGTGCTATCAGACCGAGCAGACGGCCACCAATACCACCAGCTAGGTCCAACGAGAGGCCAAGGTGCAGCTCGTACAGCAGCTAGAGCCGCACTTGTAGACCCACCAATTGCTCCAACTCAAGATCTTGGTTGAGCTGGTGGGGCCAGCTTAGGCACCCGTTGTGTCTAATGTAATTGTAGACCTTCCGGAGGCTTTGGCCTAGATATTAACTATTTGCACTAGCCTTGCTAAGTGGTTTCAGTTCAGGCTGCACCAGCCACTTCTCAGGCCAAGGGAGGTGCTCAAACTCCCGTCCCTCGTACTCCAGAGCAGGTGGTTCAGGACTCAAGATACCGGGGGTACTACTAGCCTAGCGGGTTGCAGTTGCTCAGGCCCAGGTGGGTCCCATTATTAGTGATGAGGATCAGAAGAGACTAGAGAGATTTGGAGGCTCAAGCCTCCATCATTGAGTAGGGCTGAGTCAGAGGATGCTCAGGACTTCTTGGATGCCAGTGGATTCTTCGCACGTCAGGTATTCTGGAGACTAGTGGGGTCTCATTTACTACTTTTCAGCTGACGGGGGTATCCTTAAGATGGTGGGAGACTTAAGAGCGGCAGGTCAGCCGGTGTTGTACCGCTTTTATGGCACGAGTTCTCCGTTCTTTTCTTGGAGAAGTTTGTGCCACTGACCCACAAGGAGGAGTTGTATAGGCAGTTTGAACAACTACGCCATGAGGGCATGTCTATGACCCAGTACGAGATGACATTTTCAGATGGCTCGTCATGCGATCTAGTTAATTCCCACAGAGAGAGAGATAATTAGGAGGTTCATTGATAGCCTCAACTATGGCCTACGCCTTATTATGACTCGAGAGAATGTATCAGGTTCTATGTTCGATGAGTTGTTGATATTGCTAGGCGACTAGAGCTGGTCCATAGTTAGGATCATAAGGAGAGTGAGGCCAAGAGGCTTCGTGGATCGGGTGGTTTTAGTGGTGTTTCTTCTAGGGTCAGTCCCACCATAACAGGGGTCGTCCTTATAGGCCTGCGTAGGTGGCTCGTCCGGTTCATCATGGCGCATCATCTAGCCATTGTTCATACAGTGCTCATCCGGGTCAGTTATCTCTCAATGCCCTCTCAGCTCAGATTTCATATCGTGCTCCCTCAGTTCAGGGTTCATCTATGTTAGGTTCTTCTACCAGTTATTCTGGTTCTCGAGATCCGATTTAGTCCTCACCACCATTAATGGATTGGGGTTGCTACGAGTATGGGGAGCTTGGACATGTGAGGAGGTATTGTCCCCATCTCTTGGGAGATCCAATTCAGTAGAGGGGTCAAGCTATGACTTTTGCACCAGCTACTTCACTACCCGTGCAGCCAGCTCGGGGTGGGGCTCAGGAAACTAGAGGTCGCCCTGGAGGGGGAGGCCAATCAGGTGGCAGTCAGGCTCGATTCTATATTATTCCTGTTGTTGATACCCAATTTTTCCCTATGTATTTGTTATACAAAATACTTTCAAAATAGCATGTACATGCATATATAAGCATGCCTAAGAGTTTTAGTATTTTTTTCCTAATATTTAAATATTTTTAAAATCAATTTATTGTCTATTTTAGAAGTAAAAAGTCCATAATTATTTCCAAAATCATCAATTTTGGTGAATAATTTATTTTATTCCCATATTTATACTAAAATATAGTTAGGATAATTTTTGTATATTTTTAAAAATTTATTTGGTATTTAAAAGTCTAAATTGCATATAATTGCAATTATAGCCTATTTTAAGATTAATAGCATTTCTATAATTGTAAAATTGGTTTCAATATTTTTAAATTAATATTTATGAATTATTAGTTGGTCAGTACTTTTAATTTGTTTTTAATGTCTTTTTTCACTATTTTTATAAAATAAAAGAGAAAAATGGCTATTTAACATTTAGCCTATTTCTATTTC